>NC_049987.1:6071555-6179955 GCF_000003815.2 Branchiostoma floridae | reverse complement strand
TTCCAAGAAAATGGAAACTTTGCTGAACAATCGATCTTTTCCTCCATTCCAACCTCTATTCATCAGTCCGTACGGGTTACAGTTGTTATGCAGATATCGGATTTTGCTGAGACAGGGTTCCCTGTGTATGCTGTGGCCTACTTACCGATTGTATTGGGCTTTTCTGTCCCATTGGGGAGCGAGTCCCGCAGGGCCAGCCGTGTTTCTAAAGGAGCGAACTGCTGCCTAATCATTCCGCACGGAGCCACACCGAGTCTCGGGAGCCCGCGCCGCAGACAAATGGGAAGAATTCCAATTTGTAAGGAGTTTCCCCCGAGGACTGGCCCCGAGGCACTACATCTGTACCTCTATGACAAATTATTCTCCCCATCTGGACAATATCTTCTTTCTTTTTCTTTGCAACCAAAGTACAGACCAAGTTTTTATTTGACAGAACTCAGAAGAGCCGCGTTTATGTTCATGTAATACAATAGATCTCAAACATATGACCTTAATCATCCACATAGCGCATAAAATCTAGTTTTGTATAGGGATTGATTTACAGGTTTAGACGTATTTATCAGTTCTGAAAAGCGTGCCATTTGAAACGAAAACCAGTGAGATTGGATGCCAATGTTTGAGTGTCAAAATCTGTCACTTTTGCTTACATTAAAACTCATATATTTAAAAAAAGCCACTATTATCGACTATTCCTAGTCAAAGGCAATATACGTGAGACACGCATGGATTGTGTCTAAAACAAGAGTCTGTGGGCTGACTGGTCTGCAATTTTAGTTTGTTTTAAGCAGTGAAACACTAGGGGCGAGTAGATACGTCTGACAAATGTGAATGATTTTAAATGTCCTCGTTAAGTTTATTATGGTAACGTGATTTAAGTACACGAGCAATTCAGCGCCTAGTGTTGATAGCGCCCTGCTAATCTGTACATGTTCAGCACCAAATAAAGCATTATCATTATTATCAAAGAACAGTTTTACCCCAAGCTCGCTCCCGGGACCTATCGTGCCGAACCCGGGCAGCCAAGCTCACAACCCAGAAGTGCAAACCGTTCGATAAGCCGTTTGGCGTCTTCAGCTTAGTAGTTCTTGAAGCCCACTGTTACAGCAATGACATTATGACAGAAATCCATGTTGTACACCTATGGGTATGGGATGGCATACGCCCGCTCCCATCCATGGGCAATGAAATTAATATGATGGCGTAAAACGTCCTCAGTCGTACTTACGTTTGTCTCTCGCATATCTGGCGGTTCCAGAACGTCCTGCAGCTGGTCCAGTACTGTTTGTTCGTGTCCTCGACTACTTCCACAGCGCACACATTAGGACTGTGGGGATGGAAATGTTTGTTAGACAATGTCAAGGCGTAGTTTAGCTAACGGTCGTAGTCATTTCAGATGGTCGTCGCCAAATACCTGACCGCTAGCTACTACATTTTGTACATATACGAGCGTTTCATAGCTTGGGGAGGGGGGCACAATAAGCTAATACGTATATTGAGCAACGGTACTGATTACAAATGCACAGCAATATAGTGATAAAAGGTGAAAAATTATTGACAAAAAGCACGTGATTACCTCTGGTTCAAACCCATAGACCCTAAACCCTAACCCCTGACCACCTACGTCATGTACAAATGTGAAAACTTTTCACGATACTTTTTTGTACCAGATATGTGTCATTCATTCATATATCAAAGATTGTCTGTGTAGACAACACTAATGACAAAATCGAACAGGAACAAAAAACTACGCCACCATTTTTCTTCAGCAACAGCTGAACGCCGTAAGACACATCAATCATCGTTACGGTCATATCATGGGGCGAATATGATATGTACAACTCAATGTCGAATTTCGTCGACAAGAACAAGAAAGAACATTGCCGCGCGCAGAAATGTCATTAAGGCTTAATTAGTTCCTAACCTTGGTAAAGAAAAGAACTGCTGAGATGGTCAGAGTCATTGTGATATATCCCTATGGCAACGCCATTTTCCCATGGCAACAGGATGACGCATGCTTATAACGGCGTTGGGGTGCTATGGAAACGCACAGATACTGACAGTCAAACAATACTGAAATTTGAGGCAATTTCTGTAGGAACATTGAACCATCAGATTTCACATCAAAAGATGTTTATATTTTCCTTTGGTCTTATAGAATCAAAAAAGCGTCAAAACAAAGGCCAGGGAATGCAGGATTGTCGGAGAACTTGTATCCCGCCCCCCCCCCCCCCTCCCCCAGGGCATCTGTGTCCTCGGCTGGAGTAGAGAAGGTTTAAACTTGAAAGGTCGTCTGTTATTTGTTCCAGACTTTTCCTGCGGGCCGCTGACTCACAAACCCGGCTGTCTGTCTTTATCACGGCGTAAATAACACCCGCCACAATTGTAGCAAACTCTGGACCGAATTGTTACAAACTGCGGACCAAGTTTGCCAAACACATCAGGGCACAATGCAATCTTTCAGGGGTCATTAGGGGGCAAACGCAGACAAACAGGCGATAAAACAGCGACCAAAGACTGGACAAACAGAGGAGATAAGGCCGACTATTGGAAAGCGAGCGGAAAACCACAAACGAGTCGATGATGTAGCGGACCTGACGGGTGCTACACCTCTGCATCTGTTGTGTCGCGACATGAAGAAGGTCATGTTGCAAAGTTGGCGGAAACTCAAGTCTGCGGCAGTCCGGATGAGCAAACCGCAGTCTGCTGTTTACTGGGGTGACAAAACTTTAATCAGTCCGCGGGAAAAACAGACAAGCCGAGCTCAGGGCATTATCCACCCCGCTCAATCATCAACTAACGAGCTGGCGGGGTTACGGGGCAGAAATATGAGCCGAAACACAGTCGCGTTCAAGTCCACCAAATTAAAGAGGCACAAATCACTTCCAACTGTTGTTAGCGTCGGAGGGCTTGCACCGAGCCTTTGACGTGGCGTTTCACATAAAGATCATAAGGGAAAGTATGTTTTTCTCTTATTAAGAAAGTTTTAAAAGAAAGTGTGCGGAATTCGCTACTCACCCCTGATCGTGTACTTTATCTCGCCAGTTGTAGAGCACGTTGTATCCTACTTGGGCATACGCGACCTGTAAGACGGCGGCAAGGCCGAGGAGCACGAGAGGACGCATGGCGGGACCGTACCGAGCACAGAACGAGACGTAATGAGTGCTTAACCCCGGTCTGACGACAGCGGACTCCGGTCAAGTGGGACAGAACCGCCTCCAGCAGGTTTTATATTAAATCTCGCAAGGGGCGGGGCTAACGGTCACGTGACGGAAAAAAGTTTGTCCGCTGCTACCGAAGTTTTCAGGAAGGCAGATCTCCAAGCAGATGTAGGGAGAACCTCTGGTATAAGAGAGACCTGGGGATCAATAAAAATTAGTCTTTCCCCCAACATCTGCTTGGAGATTACAAGGCCAGGCGATATGCAGCTTTGTTAGTCTCAGAGCAGATATGAGGAAGATATACAGGTGGGTTGGGTGTTGCCAAGAAGTCATGCCTTAAGCTTTCTGGAAAAAAAAATCGACCTCCCTATATCTGTTTGGAGATGACGAGGCAATCAGAAATCGTGCTGGCTCGATCTCCAAGCAGACGATTGGAGGTGGGTCGTAACTTTTGAAAGCTGTTTAAAGCTGACGGTGGATATTCCTGACCGAAACTGCACAGATTTTTTTCTCTTTTTCGGTGTTTTGTTGTCAAACGTTAATGCATAACCTCTCCTTCGGACTTCTGGAGTGTCGGTGTTTATTTTTTTGTGGGAGCGCTGATTTGCATTTTTCAACATGGGCTAATGGTCTCTTTGTCAGGAGAGCAGGGAGTTTACTTTTCCCGGCATAGATATCCCTAGCCCATGTTGAGATGTAATGGTGGATATGCACCTAAGGACAGAACGCCTGTACCTATAAGTTTGAATTCACGCGTTTGAGGCAAATTTTAAACACATAAACTAAAGGACCTATAGCCCCAAAGGACAACGTGACATACACCAAACCGCCGCTGGTGGCCTGAACGTACGAGATCGAACCATTGACAGCTCACTATGATAAGCAAAGTCCCCAAAGCAAAGCTATAAAGATCCGTATCGTTCTGGGTAAAGAAAGGGCGGCTGTCATTAAGCTTAGACAGCCAAATGATGTCCTCACACGTAGCTGACACAAGAGAAGCACCACATAATCTCCAAACAGATGGAAGGATCCATTTCAGTTTTTAATTGTTTTACGCCTGTTTTTGCAACATCTATTGTTGGTACAGCTCTTAAGACTGAGCTGGATAATTACATCTTCTTGGAAATGAACAACCCTGCTATTCTAGCAGGGCACACAGTCAGCCTTACCTTCTCCTGTTTCTTCTTCTTACCCTCACCAAGAACAGTGTGTGTCTGTCTGTCAGTGAACAGAATGCACTGTCTTGATTTATGCTTGTGGGTAATTCTTGATGAGATCCGAACATGACTTGATTGGGGGAGGGTCCTAGCGGCTTGTTATGGTACTACAGTGGAACTTCCGATTTTTGATATCTCGTTTTTTATGAAAAAGGGGACGTCTTGCTAACATCTTTGCGCTATTTTTTCATGTTGAGTTGTCACCTTCACCTGAAGGGGAGCCGATGTGTGCCCTTTTACGTAAAGTGTAACCAACCGTTTTTTATTCCACGTAGTTAGTACCCAGACTGCTCAAATCTAACGAAGGTGTGTTCTACGTAAAGCGTAGTGGGCACCTAAATTTACCGTAAGGCGAAGCAAGCCTGTCGAATTAAATTAACATGATACACAGCCGCTGCCTTCCTGAATTTAGCGTAGAGCATCGACAGGACCCCCCCCCCCCCCCCCCCCTTTAGATCACCATAAAAAGGATCGGAGTAAAGTGGAGACTAGCACGCTTTGATCCTGACCATTGGTCACACACAAGCGACACGTGAGTCCCAGACAGCACAGACAAACCTGCATGACTCATTTCCTACGATCTTCTTTGAAGAAAAAAAAACTTGTGGCGCAAGCCAAAAAGTCTAATACGAAGAGTCTGTTTTTATACCACTTTGCACACGTACAGGTACACCGTGTTTATCCACCGTGCTTTATTTCTCCTACGGCGTAGTCTAGTTTACATTCTATCAAAGGTTCCAATGGATCAGTGTAACCAGCTATTTGTTAGGTCTACCGGAATTTGATGTGATTGCTTTGTCAGCGTTTTTCATTCCACAGAAACTTATTTCGACCGGGGTCAAGGTCAGTGAGTATAGCCATGCAACGCGTGATGACTTTGAACTGACGTCACGGTTCTTTTCGGCCTTGGGCACATTTCTGGTTAATGCTGCCCGTCATGCTTTGCTCGCAAGACAGGAAGCGGAAGTGAGGTACTGAGCGGGTGTCTGTCAGGACTATACATCAAATATTGCGCAATAATTAATCGACTCACAATGTTTTGTTTTTCTTTTGAGTAAACTCAAAGAATGTGAGGTATACTTATCAAAGGTTTCCATAATCTCATTAGACATAGATCTATATATCTATATATATATGAATAATTAAGTAATTGTTTGTTAATCATATGTACACCTAATTTACTTAATGAATTGCACTGTCAAAATGAGTATCACTTTCTTTCGTTGTTGTTATTATGAATTTTATTTGCGACAAAGACGTAAAGGCTGTGCATGACAAAAAACGTGACCTGAAAGAAAGACACATTCCCGTATCTGAAACCACCCGTCCATTCACCGCCACTGACAAGTCCACTGCCAAGTTCAAACCCACAGCCCTGTTATCGCGGCCCCGCAGAGGCAGTGCCCCTTTTCTGTGGACAGTTTACAGACAGTGATATGCCTGTCCTTATCGGGATTTCCCGAAGAGCCGGAGATATCAACCCCAGCAGTGTCTGCGGGCCGCCGGCAGCACACACCGCCGCCATCTTGTGTACACGGGGCGGCATTGATCTTTGCGTAGCGACTAGGGAGAGCTTATCGGGAAGAGCAAGACAGATAGCAGGAGCTGCAGTTAGGCTTACACAGGATACATGGGGAGGTGGCAATCTCAAAATGGCGGCAGGTCCGAGCTACAGGCCTGTTTGCCGTCACCAAAATGCCTCACATGCTTTGCCGTTTGTTTTGGGGGTAAATTTAAGGCCGAAAGAGTATACATGTGGAGGTAACAACCTCAAAACATTGGTAGATTCGAGTTACAAATCTAATAACTGTCGCAAAACGTCTCACGATGTTTTCCAAACTTCGCCAAGAAGACTATGTGTCTTGTCTTTCTACATCTCTGTCTCTATCTCACTCTTTCAGCAATAGAAAAGGTTTGAATAATTAGAAATATTGCAGTTATGTTGCCCTCTAATTTTCACTCCTTGGTTCAACCGACCGAAAAAGCAGCTAGGAAATAAAAGAACCTTATTTGCAGAATTCATCAATAAATATGATATATGCATCAATACAGATTTGAGCAACAGGGCCGGATTAGCGTTACCATAGTGACAAACGACTTTTCTTTATCGATACAAGACACGCACAACAAGATAAAGAGCGCTGTGGGAAAGTATTCCGCAGATTTCTGGGATTATCATTTCATGTTTTATGCATTGAACTCAAGCTGTGATGTTCAAAAGCCGCTGAGATTATAATGAGAAGAATGGAGGTGCTTGCGGCTTACGTCAAGATCGTATCTTGTATATACGTTGCCATGTGATCAACAATCAAGTTAATGTGTCTTGTTCTTACTTTTACTAGCCTCTACCACTACTAGGCTTCCCAGGTAGCTGGGAAAATAGTAAAATTGGCCAAATAGACAGAGAACATACCAGAGGACTTGGTTGGTAGAGGATTAGAGTGTGCGACCAACTCCTCTGGTGTGTTTTCTGTCTATTTGGCCAATTTCTACTATTTCTACAGCGACCTGGAACGCCTGGTAGAGGCTTACTTTTACGACATATTGGTTTAACTTTAAAAGTAAAGGGCATACATATACAGCTCGAGCTACCCAACCAGCCAGGGGGCTAGCCCAGCAGACAACACATGTACATTAAACGCACATTATGGCATTGAAATAAAAATATATAACCATGAAAATAAATACAAACTGCAAATGCAATATAATAGGAGTGCTAATAACATAAATAGTGCTTATAGGATCAGAGTGTTACTAATTAGCGTCACAGATGGGATGCTGAAATAACCAATCTGGTAAACAACCCACACAGGGGAACTAAACATATACCGGTATTAATGCTGCTAAGTACGTTGTAAACAACGCAACATGCTTCGTGTGAATGTGGTACGAAAGATAAGCTGCTTTCTTTGTTTTACACAACAGGTGTATCGCCTTTAGGCGTATACGTAACAACTTGCATCCTACTTATGCCACACGGTCCCATTTGGAAAAAGGGCCCCTTTGGGTAGTTTAACGGCTTTCAAGTTTCTGTACTTTCGAGTGTGACCTCTACGTGACCCCTTGGGATACGCTGTAGCCCCCCTGCTATTTTGAAGTATGGCCGGGCCCCTAGGATTTTTTTTCAAAACTCGAAGTTAAAATCAAGACGGGACCGGCATCAAATAGTCATTTCGAGTTCCTCAAATAGACGGCAATCACTGAGCGACATTACATTCAATAAAATTGAAATTGTATAATCGTCGACGTTTGTGATTGGAATATGAAGAGACAATGTATAAAAAGTCTACATTTAATAAACAAATAAACAGAACAAATAATATAAAAATTGATAAACATAGAGTAAAATAAAAAGATATTTTCTTAATCCACGAAATTCGCTGAGCTGTCTTTAAAAATTTTGGTCGCAGTGCGGTTACAGCCTCTGTTGGGAAGGGTGTGTAACCACGAATCTTCCTACACTAAACAAAGCAAGTGTGAGTTCTCTGTTGCCCGAAAAATCCCCTACCCGAGCGGCGGACCAAACCGAATCCCCCTCCAAAACGCAAGGGGGCGCTTCTATGGGACGAAATTCATGGCTGACTCTCAACTGAAGGACCTACGTATCAGTAGACTTGTTTGTCGTAGTACTAGTACTAGTACTACTGTATTTGCAAACGAAGAACAGCAATAGTCGAAGAAAGGCGCAACCGTCTCCTCACCTTTTGTAGGAAGCAGGGAAACTGCCATGTAGGAAACGCTACAAAGATTTATTGTAGCGTCTATGAAATGATATGTAAGTATTAAAAATATATGGATGTGTCGCGTTTATTAAATGACTCTTTGCCAAGAAAGAAATTCAATCGCAGCCGGAGGTTGGTGCGTACATAACGGATCGAGTTACTAACGATAACTAAGCCTTGACCTTATCTACGATTTCTATGTTCTACATGGGCGTTCTACATAGGTAATACAAATTCGAAGTCGTTACAAAGTAGCGGATTGTTGCCGTAACTTGCGACTGGCTGAATCTTATAATTACTTTTAATAAATAGTGTATCATTACCGACGATTTCACATCGGGGCATCCGTTTTGTTTTAAGAACGTTATGACAATTTCATGGTTAGTTAAAATACATAGTTGCAAGCAAGGCAAAACAATGACATATACCAAAAAAAATTAAATAAACAGATTAGTCAAAGGTGAAATGAATACTATTAGGTATTATAGATATATTTGAAGGGTTTGGCTTTTTCCTATTTACATGTATCTATTTATTGGTTTGGCTGTTCAGTGCGCACAGCCAGGGCTGCCCAACTAGCCTGTGGCTATTACAAATAGCTAGCAATAGAAGAACTCCCCTATACCTAGCCCTTCAAAGCATGAATATACAATGAGAGCCCCTTTACCTATACTCGTGAAGCATGAATATACAATAAATGTCCTTCATTCATTCCTTCACTCGTTATAATCACCACGACGCTTGGTGTAGTATCGGGATCTCCCGTCCCGGCCGGGCGGTAATTGGTTTCCTGCAAACACGGCCCGTTCTGTGATGACATAGCGTCTCGCCGTGACCTCCCTGATGGGGTTCCGAATGAAATCATGCAACATTTACGGACTAGCGTGAAAATACCAGCGGGTTTATCTTTCCTGATGAGATGACGCCACGAGTGTGTGATGGACTGGGGCAATAATTCTTATCTTACTTATAACGGCGTTCAAACATCATAACACCAGTGGCAGACAAAGAGAGAGAGAGAAAGGTAGAGATAAAAAGAGGAAAAGGGGAGACGACGCGAACTAGCTGCATGCGATGGACTGGTTGAATAACTTCTTATCTTATTTGTAATGGCGTTCAGACATCATAACACCACAGTGGCAGACAAAGAGAGAGGGAGAGGGAGAACACTGGATAGAGAGAGATAGAGAGAAAGATGGAGATAAAGAGAGGAAGAGGTGGAGTATGGGAAGGACTGGGGCAATAACTTCTTATCTTATTTTCAACACAGTTCAAACATCATAACACCACAGTGGCAAAGAAAGAGCACTAGAAAGAGAGAGAGAGAAAGATAGAGATAAAGAGAGGAAGAGTAAAAGATGATGCGAACTAACTGCATGCGACGGACTGGTTGAATAACTTCTTATCTTATTTATAACGGCGTTCAAACATCATAGCACAGCAAAGACGGAGAAAGAGAGAGGGCGCAAGAAAGAGAGAGAGACAGATGGAGAGAAAGAGAGGAAGATGGAGATAAAGACAGGAAGAGGGGAGACGACGCGAAGTGCATGCGATGGACTGAGTGAATAACTTCTTATCTTATTTCTAACGGCGTTCAAACATCATAACGCCGCGCCAGGATGGAACCCTTCCAGAAGACGAATCATATTCGGGAGTCTTTTCAGTCACACGCCATATTTCACATCGATACGATTCACAGAGCTCGGCAAAGTAAACAATCTTTTCTGTACACGTCTGTGGCATATTAATAGTCGAGGGATATCCGCCCGCAGCTAGAGCTGCCATTTGTCACGTCAAGTATCTCTTCTCCAATAGCCGTCTTCTGGGTCGTTACGGGAACGCCTGTGTGGAGATGGGGGAGTCGTGACTGCCGCGGGAGCAGGACGACCGTTACAGACACACATTAAGGCTCAAACGACGTCTTGAATATTCCTCACAACCGTTAGGCTTTGGGGGAAAACGTTGTGTTTCCGGTTAACCGCAGGAACACAGTGGAAAAAACTTGTCAAACCCTGCCCTTTTTCGGGAGTTGACTACTGGCAAGTGATACAAGCATAAATTCAAAGTTTTCGGTTCTTAACAGATTTCCTGTATTTTTTTCACACTCCGTAATGAGGTGAAGGCTTTGACATAATAGCTGGACAAACGCCAAACAGCAATTACTGAAACGAATGGATGTGATTTTGGAATGAGTTGCCTGAGTAATTACTATTTGTAATTGGGTAATTGTTATTTGTTTTCGTATCACCTGGATGTCTAACCTCCAGTTTTCAGTTAATAGATAAACGTGTGCGTGTATGATATATTCATGCATTTCATTGATTGGACCACCTTGAACGAATTCTGAAAAAAAGGGAAAGGAAAATGGAAAGAATCCCACCCTGTTGACCGTAATCTTTCTGAACCTTAATCGGATAAATGGATAAAAGTTGTTTTGTTTTTGTTGTATTATGTAAATATTGTATTGTATGTATGTGTTATTTGTTACTATGTATCCAGGGCCTCCATGAAAAACAGTGTCAGTCACTCATGGGAGCTTACCCTGGTAAAAGAACACAGAAATAAATAAATAGTAAATAGATAAAAATCGGAAACACAACATTAAAGTTGCTCGTCCTTACTCCGGGTACAAACCCCGTGAATCACACGCAGATGCCGCGCTAGTTTGTATGCAAAGGCGGTGTGTGCGGTTCTCGCCCCCAGCTGTGTCGAACGGGAGATATTCGCCAACTAATCGGGAACTGCGACTGCCTCTCCTCAAGGCAAGAGGGTGAAATCAATTACATAGAACAGCGATATTAGTATTAACCCCTGCACGGGAGAGGCTTAACGACACGAGGTGCGGGGATATATCACACCGTCTTCTCGCCCGTCCTACCCGGGGACGTGGGCTCACGGAACGGGTCTTATTACCTGCGTCAAGAAGGTTCTGTTATACCCCCCTTGTCACATTATCCACGATCTTCGGGCGTATCGATGGAAGATCGGACATATTTAAGATCGACAGAGGATTGCGCGTATTTTTCACATGAAAACTGTCCCTGTCGACATATAAGCCATACTTTGTACCTTGTACAGTTGTTGTGCAATAAAGTTATTATTATAAGCGAGGCTCTGGCGATTTTCGCAGAATCGTCGTCCGATTGCGATTTTCGCCAAATGTGCGGGGGTAATAACGGCGTACATCGAAGAGCCGTGGATGGACCCTTATGATGGATCGATATAGGTGAATTCATTTACATAACCAATATGTACCTACTTTGCTTACGTCTCGATGTCTCCCAGACACCTTCGTCAGATCTTCTAACTGATTTTGTAAAAGAATTCTCCTATATCCCATATTCTACCAACCTGATGAAATTATTTTCGGGATCCTTATGATGTTTTGTATGCTGGTTAGTGTTTGCAAAATAAAGACACGATTACAATATGCGCCCCCTGGTGGCTTTCCTTGGTACTGAAACAGGACTCCAAGTCTTGATACCTGTTTTTCTTTCGGACACGCTATGGTCACTACTCTTGGTTAGGGTGAGGTCACATAGGTCGTGCGATCCTTTAGACACTTTTTGGGGCAGTCAGCCTACTTCTGGATCCTTGTCGGTGGTTGGTTCTGCTCGAAAACCCTATGGCATAAAAATCGTACCAAGATCGCTTGACCTATGTGACCGCACACTTAGTGATATCCCTTCTGTTTGAGAACAAGTCATTGATATGTAGATCATATATACATTTGTATTCCTTTCATAGTGTTATGTTTATCATAGACAGTGTCATATCTGATTCCAGAAAGCCGTCTCTGTTAAAGCACCCAACATGGCAAAGTATCAAAGATTGAGACGGCGGCAGAGCGAATGGCAAGCATTCTCTCTTTTCAAAGGTCCTGTTCTTTAAAGGCTGGAATCCTCAATGAATTATACTTGCAATTTTATTATAGAAACAAAACAAACACTTTAAGGACCCCAGTTACAACAATAGCACGCCTACAGTCTATCTAAACTATCTTTGAAATAAGTTACAAAAAAATCACGACAGGAAAGAAAAGGAAGTTTCTCTCCTCTGTCGTAAAGTCGCCTTGAATTACTACCTTCTATCCAACCATCTCGCCCGTCTCGTCAGACGTACATATGTGTGTGTGTGTGTGTGTGTGTGTGTGTGTGAAGTGCGGCTGTGATAACGCAGATAGCGACACAGCGGGTCCTAACGACACGGCAGCGACAACGCGCCAGGTTTCGCTTTTACCGCCGTAAATCAGTCCCCTATGACGTCACGGGGTCTCCTGGAGAATAGACAGATCGATAGAGGCACAAACGAAGAAGAGGGAAATAAAAGAGAAACATCATGCCCAATATAGTGACACGACATAAACTTTTACCACTTGATGACGTATCAAGAACTAAGTACTAAGCCATTGTTCATTCGAACCGGAAGAAGGCTTTAGTACGGACAGCAAGAGATGAAATGAAGAGACAGAGTGACAGAGAGAGAGAGAGAGAGAGAGAGAGAAAGAGAGAGAGAGAGAGAGAGAGAGAAAGAGAGAGAGAGAGAGATAGTGAGGCAAAGAGACAATGTGTGAGAGAGGGAGACAGAGAGACAGTGTGTGTGTGTGTGTGTTTGTGTGTGTGTGTGTGTGTGCGTGTGTGAGAGAGGGAGACAAAGAGGCAGCGTGTGTGTGTGTGTGTGTGTGTGTATGTGTGTGTGTGTGTGTCAGTGTGTGTTTGTGTGTGTGTGTGTGTGTGTGTGTGTGTGTGTGAGTGTGTGTGTGTGTGTTTGTTTGTGCCTGTGGATGGTGACATCTAACAGGTCGTTAGAACCCCCCGCCCCCACTCTCTAATGTTGCACCTGCCTGATTTCTACCAGTCTCATCCGGCCGCAACCTTCTCACCTCCCGGCCATCGATATCCCTCCGCCCAGATATAAGATCTCTCCCGCTGAAATTGAAAGTGTACAGCCGACGAAGCACACAGATTCAATCAGCTTGTTCATACGTGGAGTGGAACTCAATCGGAGCGCGGTGAATTTGTCAGCGTCCGATGGGGTTGATATAAGGCCGGGCGGGCGCGGAGGGGTCATGAGCGCGTACCTGTCGGGGTCACGCAGATGTCAGGGTATGGGCGCACCGGAATACTAAAGTCTGGACTCTCAACCCTCGCCACCAGACGCCAGCAATTGTGCCTTTTAAATTTCCCCCGATCCCTGATCAAAGGACTGGCTACCACCACCCAGCAGAGTTAGTACTACCAGCCGCCCGCCTGACCGAATAAGGGGACTTTGGCCAAGTTAGGAATAAAGGCCTAGTAGTTAATTGGCCTAGGAGTGTTCGCCGGCCTCAGGTCGCAAACTGTTTTCTGTCTCATTTGGCCAGTTTGTACTATTTTTCCAGCGACCTGTGGAGCCTCTTAGAAGCTACAACAGAGTGACTCGGAACAATCGTCAACTGAACTGCCCCAAAGTCAGAAGTAACTGATACTCGTACCGGTAGCATCCCGTACTTGACCCAACCAGTATGGATTTCGCCCTGCATTTTGTAAATGTACTAATAACTTGCCTATTTAAATCTTGTCTGCCCTACTATTCGATGACATCCCGTTTATACTGCACCGAGTAGCATAGGTGTTTTAATCATTTTACATTGTTTCTAATTCAGTGGTAAAATTGTGATTTCCAATCAAGTAAAGTTGAATCTTGCACAACGGCACGATTTACAAGATGTTGTCTGATTAAACTAGACCTATTTTTTTTTTAAATCTAATCATTCATGACTTACAATTAGTCCCAATCACGTAAGAGTGCTTACGCGTACAAATCAACATTTACCTGGCAACCTTCAGGCCTAACTATCCAATATGGCGGACAATACTGACGTCAGAGTCACGTGGGTGCAAACATACTCAGTCGATGGAACGCGCGCGGCATTCAACATGGGGGGGGGGGGGTACCTACACCTGGGTGGTATATGGGCGTCATGCATAGCTGATAACGCGTTGACTTGAGTGTGCTCGCATAACTTCAACTTCAAGGCCACCTAGCAGATTGCGCCAGTAGAAAGTGGCAGGTGCCCCGCGGAAAGCGAAAGGTCCTTGTAGAAACTGAAATGCCCCTGACGGAAGGGCGAAGAGCGGAGGTTCTTCAGCATTAACCGGGGCTCGGGTGGACGGTAAATTTTGTACGGGTCGTTGCCCTGGAAACCGGCGTATTCCATCTCGCGCCCCGCCTGCGAACAGCCGACTCGACAACCAATATCGATATAACTGGGAATTTAGGGCCTTAATTTTGTGCTTGAAAAATACTGCGGCCTTGATGGCCAGGAGGCAATCTCCAGAAAGATTGATCTGAGTATATGACGTGGTAAACTTGCCCGCCGTTAGTCTCCACATGCCGCGCCGATAAAAACGCGTTCAGGAATATGAGAAGAGTCGCAACGGAGCGGGACTCGGCAATTCAACACTGGTGGTATGACCTGCGACTGCAGCGTGCGACGTGCAATAACAGCGACCCCTAGCGTGCGTTCAGAACTGCATATCGGCTACAACAATTTTGTCATTTGATTTCGCCCTCAGCAACAACCTTATAACTAAGTATTTACAGAAAATGTCAGAACATTTCCATCCTCTCTAAACTAAAAAAACGTTAGAACTGTTTAGCGCAGTATGTAAATCTGTACAATGTACAATCTTATTCAATGTAGAACGAATCAAACGTAATACAAATGTAAGTATGCATATCATTCAATGTATAATGTGTTAATGACCGCAAGATGCCGCGAGGACGCTCGGGAGTTGCTACTTTGCTTCTAAGACGCTAGACACACAAGAATTTGTTTATACACACATTTACAAATACAACGCACATGCATCCCCCCACCACATACGTACATGCATACACACACACACGCACATGCACCTACACAGACACACTCACAGGCAAACACACATTCACACATGGCAAAAGAGAGAACACACATGCGCACGCGCTTGCGCCATGACACGTTTTGTACATTGCCAGCCGTGACGAGTTATGCGCATGACCATCTATGCCGTTTTATGCGCACTGAACATTACGCGTTACACGTCAGACCTTAGATTTGTTTGTCTTCAAAGTCAGAATCAATGGCAATATCAAGCATGTTATGAGGTTTTATTAATTAATGATGGGGTCAATTTTGCTCGCGCTGCAGCGATGAGATTGTTAAATTAAAAGCGGGAGAGTAATACATCACTACCGGCACCTGATCACACTGCCGGGGACTTATATGATGATATAAGAAACCAACTATTTATGAGTGTATCCAAAATGCACGCTTACTTTCTAACTATCCCTGACAATGAGAAATCAATCCCATTATTAAAATCAAAGAACCCACACATTATAAAAGAAGTGGGTAAATTCATCTTCCACTGCCTAAAAAGAAGAAGTCAAACCCATCAAAACCAGTATAGTCATAGAATGTAGTTCCTAGCACCTTTGTATTTTCCTTATTATACATGTTGTTTGTACCTGCAATTAACCCTCGGACAAGAACTCGCAATAAACATAATATTATTTTTTCCACACGTTTGGGAAGATATCATTATCCACCTGTGCATTAATTATTTCTCATCGTTTTATTTAAGGCCACGTGGACTTGATTGTATGGGTGACATCTACGCGCGCATCAACTTTCATTTGGTTTCTAAAACCAGTGGGCGATCATATCATATCATAGTACAAAAAGATGCAAAATGAGCAAATACAGGCAGTAAATTGGAAAAAAATAGGAAGACTGCACTGGTACTAATGGGGCAGAATGCCTTTCTTCTTATCATTAAACCTACTGATTTTACCGTAGCTTACTCCTTTTGAAAATATAGATTTGTTATCCGGTATACCATATTCTGTGGAGTTAGACTTTTCAACCTTCCTGAGCACTTGAACGTAATAATGAAGTCAACCTTTTTTGCCCCACTTTCTTGTTTTCCCCGCACGCTCGCATCAGTTTTGGGGTACCAGGAGAATGTGATTCATATCATAAAATAATTTTGCCTTGGTTTTATTCTGATATCCAAGAGCGTTGAGGAGGCCTAAATGGATTCCAACAGGGAATTGAAAATCTATCTGTAGCTTTTTTGTTTGTTTTCATTGACGTTTTTGTCAACGTCACTGACCCTCACGCTATGATATAGGCATAAGCGCGCGGTTATTCCACCCCCCCCCCTCCGTTATTACTATGATGTCGCCAATGACAGGCGGACTTTAATGACCCGGCTCTCTGGCTCGGATGGAGATTCATTCGCGGATAAAATTGTGATGCATTTTAAGCCCTGGTGTAACATAACTCCTGACACCTGCGCTCCAGGTAGCGCGGAAAGCCTGCGGTGTTCGCTCCGCCAGATTTCACGTGACTCTCTGTCCGCTGTATAGGCGGCAACCGCAGCGCGACCAAAGATCCGACAATTCGCACAATGCCTTTTTTCGTTTTGTGTATTACTTTTTGAAATCATACTCTTGCACGCTGCATCATATTCAAATTATGAAATCAAGGACCACAGAACCGATTCTGGTCGCTGTACAGTCACTCAGCAATCGCCAATCATAACTACAAAGATCTGAAAGATCGCACAATGTCCTAGATATAGACTAAATTCATTTGCGTTTTGTGTATTAGCTTTTGAAATCATACTCTTGCACATTAATTGCATCATATTCCAATTATGAAATCAAGGATCGCACAATCATTTCAGGAGTTTGGTCGCTGTCTGGTAAAGAGGGGGCCTGACTGTACTGACCCGGGTCGGATTTTTATAATGACCAAAGTCTTCCAATCCTTAGTTCTTCCTATCATCGTTTCACTTCCTAAGCATAGAGAATATCGACTGCTATGGAAGGAAATAATAAAAGCTTTTTTTTGCCACCGATGAAACAGTCTGATTTGCACAATACCGATGTGTTCCATGGTGTTAGATTGTCTCGCGTATCGGGAATTGTTATAAGAAATAGTTATGCAGTCATTTAATATACTCATTTCTTTCATTAAGAGATCTACGATACGGGTATGAACGCTCAGATGCCAATTGAACGGTGAAACATTCCTTTCCCTCTTTGCTTCCATAATATATGAAGCCGAGTTGATCGGGGATGGTTGTGTGAACGGGTGTCAAGTGCGTACAGAGGGAGCCCCGAGCCCCCGCTGGCGCGACCATTGCCAAAACTTGCCGAACGTGAAGAATATATAAAACGCACGGCGAGCCACCATCTTGGGCAAGACCCGCCACAGTAGCGGCGAGCTGCGATAATTTGAAAGGCCCATTTGGCTTTCACCGTGCGTTCTCCATTAGAAAACGCCTTGTTGTGTTATCAATAGTGAAATAGCTCTTTAAAGATTGAGGTGGTCCCGCGCAAAGCTATGTGCCTCGCGTGAAGTGATTTATGTTGGGGTGCACCGCCGTGCAGAGGGCCTCACCGAGCCAGCACCGAACGCGCCTGCTTCCTGGCCAGGATTCTGGCCTTCTTCAGCCCACAGGTACCTTCCTGTAGGATCCTAGCTTGTCAGCGCCGAGCTTTCCCCCCGATCTGGGACCGCCCGAGTCGAGAGAACGGCCGGAACACGGAGACAGAGCGCACCGTGAGGGAATATTCACCAGTCGGGGTCCCCCTGCCTTTTTTTACAGCCGCGCATTTTTGCACCTGTTTCCAGGACATCATGGCGGAAAGGTAAGTTACTGTGGGAAGGTTTCTTGCCTTCTTATGTGTTGATTTAGCGAACGTATCTAGCAGTAATGGCTGGCTAGCTTCAGCGTTCACGGAGAATATGTGAAAATTACAGGGGAATGAACCGCAATCGTTCGACTCGAGAGGTAATGAGGGATGAATATGCTGTTGGTATTACCTGTTATGTAGAAGATGTTGTATGGCTGCGCGTTAAGGCGGTTTGCTGGTAAATTTGCACAAGGTCTGAGCTGGCACGCAGCGAGTTTCCAGCGATATGTTCCCAGGGCTGAGCTGAGATATCTACCGGTTGATTCTTCCCACTGCCTACTGTTGACAGCATTGGAAATTATTCAAGACCATCGCGAAAGGTCTGGGAGAAAATGAGAGAGAAGAAGAAATTGCCATATAATTGTCACGCAGACGAGATCGATAGGAAAGTGTTTACCTAATACCTGTTTGCAGGCATGAGCAAAATTCACAGGTTATTGTACCAAGCCGGGCGGCATCAGTGAGAGTGCTTTAGCCCGTTGTTACATATTTCCCTGTGTTGAATAGTTAAAGAATGACTCCCTTCCCCGCATTAACTCCAGTGCCTGACGTGTGCCTAGCCGTGACAGGGACTGCCATTGTGTGTGTGTGTGTTTGTATGTGTGTGAGCGTGAGTTTTATTATTGTCATTTTGGGGGTATTTTATACTCTATAGATCCCCTGGTTACGCGGGGCAGCCAACCTAACTACATGCGCGCTCAATCGATAGGATGCAAGACCTATTGAGCGGCCCTGAAGATGAAATTTCCGTTCTGAACGTGCTTGCTGCAGCCGGCCCGCCATCTTTTCATTAAGTTGAGGCAGGAGTTTTTTTCGCGCCACGCAGGCACCCCGGATGTCCCGGGCACCAGGTCCCACAGACTGATGACGGATGGGGACCAGAATGTGGTGCGGAGTTGGGGAGATATGGAGGACGGCGTGGCCGGTCTATCTGTGGATCATTCTTGTTATTGTACATCTCCAGCGCGCACAATCCAATTTGTGCGGCAGAGGTACATGTCGATATCAGGCGACCATCACGCCAGGCCAGCGGACAGACTGTTGCTCAACCTGAGAGATGGATCTATTTTATATCATCATCACATACACACAAGGGAATTGCTGGTGCTTCTTAAAAAAACTTAACTGGCACGACAAGAGTACGAGGTATTTCGTAAGCCTTCTACAAATCGAAACATTAAAACACAAAGAAGTAAAAAGGGTTTAAATCATCATCATCATCGTCATCATACAAACATGGGCATTGTTGGTGCTTCTTTGAAAACTTCAGCGGGAAGACAAAAGTATGAGACTTCTACAAATCAAAACATTCAAACACACAGTAAAAAGGGTTTAAATCAGGCAGGACCGTGTTGTTTACCAAAGTACCCTTTTATCGTCATCATACAAACATGGGCATTGTTGGTGCTTCTTTGGAAACTTAATCTGGTGCAACAAAAGTATGAGGTCTTTCGCAAGCCTTCTACAAATCAAAACATTGAAACACACAGAAGGGTTTCAATCAGGCAGGTCCATGTTGTTCACCAAGGTGCCTTTTTATTATCATCATCACCATACAAACATGGGAATTGTTGGTGCTTCTTTGAAAACTTTACTGGGACGACAAAAGTGTGAAGTGTTTTGTCAGCCTTCTACAAATTAAAACACACAGAAGGAATAATCTAGCCGTGTTGCTTACTTAGCTGCCTATAATCATAATCATCATCATCACATACACACAAGGGCATTGTTGGTGCTTCTTTGAAAACTTTGCTGGTAAGACATAAGTATGAGGTCTTTTGCAAGCCTTGTACAAATCAAAACATTAAATCACATAGAAGTAAAAAGGGTGTAAATCAGGCAGGACCATGTTGTTTACCAGGGTACATTTCATCATCATCATCATCATCATCATATAAACAAGGGCATTGTTGGTGCGTCTTTAAAAACTTTACTGGTAAGACATAAGTATGAGGTCTTTTGCAAGCCTTCTACAAATCAAAACATTAAATCACACAGAAGTAAAAAGGGTGTAAATCAGGCAGGACCGTGTTGTTTACCAGGGCACCTTTTTATCATTATCATCATCATCATCATCATCATACAAAGAAGGGCATTGTTGATGCTTCTTTGGAAACTTAATCTGGTGCATCAAAAGTACGAGGTCTTTTGTAACCCTTCTCCAAATAAAACATTCAAACACACGGAAATAAAAAGAGTTTAAATCAGGCTGTTGCTTAACGGTCCAGATGTTCCCATCTTCATCATCATCAGACATACGTGGACATTGTTGGTGCTGCTTTGAAAACAGCATATAGAATCCCTAACTTGCACGACGAAAGCACAAGGATCTCTGTAACTTTATCTATCGTTTGTTCTAAAAAAATGTACCCATTCTAAAATACATTTGACCTTCTGATTTCTACACCTTTAAAGGTCTACTACGCAATTATTTGCGCTTCAAACTGAAAACAAAAAATCCATTTTCCGGCCATTTCTTTACATAGTTACTTGAATCAAGCCTACCACGTTATGGAACACTATTCAAGGCATGTCAGGAGTCGATGTTTTCCCCGTGCGAGCGCGTTTGAAAACCTGGGAATCTGCATGCCCGCGCTGGGTTTCAGCCATTTTGTTTCTTCACCGACGAAATCCGAGTAGTCCCGAGTCTGCCCGAGCCTACCCGGAGATTGGTCACGTGGTTTACCATGACCTTTCACCGCACCCGGAACTCACCGGAGATTCCCGACCAATAACCGTTGATGATTAATTCTTCTTTGAATTCTCACCAGTGCCTAACTAGGGGGTCAACAAGTTACAGCGCGCGTAGGACGAAATGTTTGTAGGCTAATTCTCTACGTTGCAAATGTGAAATAATGACACAAAAGTGTCAAAAAGTGTCAAAAAGTAGTAGTAAATCTGAGATTTCTTAGTTCTAGAATATTTCAAATTTGAGCGCAAAAAACTGCGTAGTAGACCTTTAAGGCGATTTTAGGTTATATCTTCCTGAACTATATTTATTCTATAACGAATAGCCTTCAACGTATCAAATTATTTTGCTCGCGTGACAAGACAAGTGAATATGTTATAGCGTTTAAGAATATATGTTGACAATACGTGATAAACTGATCGTTCTTTTTTTTCTTAATTTGGGCGAAAGGGACAAAACCTGTGATCACATTTGGCTGGGGAGGATGGAGATTACAACATCAACATCACAGGCACATTGCATAATAATTACCAAAATCCAACAAACAGTACTTGAAGCACACTAAATGAAAATCAACGCGTTGTTATCACAACCGGTGGAAAGTCAAATCAGGGTAAACCACAGTCTTACGCATCAGACAGGCAGTTGCCGTATTTCAAGACGTATAGCAACATCTGGTAAATATCTCTGCACATGTCAGCTAGGCCTCTGAAGGGTTGGAATACTGTACATATTGTACTTGCTTAGCACACTTTTGATATCAAACAAAATTAATTGACAAATCTAAAAACATCAATCATGCAATGTCAAACGACCGCCTCATACCGTATACGCATTGAACAGGCAGTATGCATGCCGAAGTGTTCGGAGGAACTTTGTTCGTTCTTTCGGAGTTAATTCTGGCTCGGTACACCCTCGTGACCATACATTATATATCGCATTACTATATGCCGTTTATCTTATTCAAAGGTGGATTCTAGCGCAAAGGGTAAAGTTTTTACCAAACATCTGGTCATTTACAAGAAAACCGACCCGATTTGCTTCGAGAACGTGGTCTTACGGAGGCGTATCGTGACCAGTTGGTCAAAGCATTTTCTTGTCAACATAAGGCTCTATGAGTATTGGTATGGGATTTGTCTTTACTGTTATATATATTGATACATATACATTTGTAGTAGACTAGCTATTTAGATATTAGCAATAGTTCAACCGTCATCTAACTTGCCTTACATTGTACCTTTTACAACTATCACACAACAATCTCCCTCTTAAAGGGGCATTCCACTCCACACAGGAGTGTTATTTTCCGATAGATATTAATTTTAGGAAGTGATAACTGCATACTACTTCACATTATACGATAAAGTATCCAGTTGCTCCACATGCCTCAAAAGCATTAAGTCTTCTACTAAACTCCCCAATTACCCTCTAATTGAATTAATCCTATGGCTGAATACAATGCAAAACTTTTAGGTAAGGTTACAAAACTAATTTCAGGTTCGCTAAGAAATCTCTTCTTGTTCTTGTATTCTTTGCTATCTTATGAGCAATTTGCCTTCTCGGTGTGCTTAGCGTACCTCATTTATTCCGAAAATATGTACGATAAACAGTGTCTATGCGTATAGGGAATGCATGGGTAGGGTCTGCATGGGTTTAGTGAGTGTCATTATTGTACACATCACGTAATTCATCCCAAGGTGAATTCCACAAAATTCGGCTGATTACGTATTCATTGACACATTATCTATTGGAAAACAAGACTCCCTTCTGGAGTGGAATGCCCATTTAAAGCTGCAACGCTTGCTTAAGCCAGTAGCAAAATAAACTGTCATCATAATTTCATTCAATCTGATCTTTGACCCTCGGTTTCTTCAATGGGTTGGATTTGAAGTTTGGGTTTTGTGTATCCTCCTATCATTATCAACACATTTAGGATTTATAGTTTCACTATTCATTTGTTCCGTATTGCTTGTACAACTGAATTTTATCCCATCTTGTATTATTAATGATCTCATCTCAGTTTGTATTCCGTTTACTTGTCATGGGGTCCAATAGTCGGCTCTAAACGACTGCAGTAACTATCGATATGTATCCAATATTTGTAGATAAATATATAAAAATGTGAGTTGAAAATGACGTTGTTACGTTATTCAGGTGATCTCAGGTAACTTGTATTTTCTATTGAGTTTCCCAAGGACGTTTATGTTATCGTTTGATCTGCGGCGTGTTTAGCGAACGGTGACGTCATCGCCACGGTGTAGTCGTGATGTTTGTATTGACGTCATAGCGACTTTCTTAAAGATTCATGTAGGTAGTCGTCCTACTTTCAGGGACAAGGATCAGCATGAGGTACAAATCACTTTTACTTTTCAAATCTTTCTCTGTTTTCTCAGTGCTTTAGGTGGAAATGACTTTCACTTTTCAAATCTTTCTCAGTGCGTAAGGTGCAAATTAGTTTCACTTGAAGTTTCTAAATGTTGATCAGTGCATGAGATAGAGAGAGTTAGGATAGATTTATGAAGTGCATCCCTCTCTTTATTGTACGGTTTACATTCTACTACAACATTGCGTCCGGGTTTTGTGCTCCTGTGGGCAGTGAAGGGTCTCCGTGCTTATGCATTCACATCATTTGTGTCCCTGTTATCTTTTATGGGTTTTCAATGCAGTCGTGCCCATTACTTCGCTTCTAAATATACCAACCAAAATGCGCAGAGTGATCGCCACTTTTCATGCGTCCCGAGCCGCGCAGTTCCGGAAGGATCTTCGTGGCTTTAAGAGCACTTAAGATGAGGCCACTACTTCTTCTTCTCGGAGAATCACTCGCCAATCTTTCCGCATTATTTTCAGCTGTCACGGCCGATGAGTCATTTAGATCCCATTGCCTGCCGCTATCTCTGTTGTTAGAAGCGATAGACCTTTCAAAAAGCCTTTTCCGGAAGACTTCATTTACTTCTGTAGAGTGTTTGGCCAGATCAAAGGGTGAGGTGGTGACGGGGCCTATGTCACGACTACGTCATGGCTTACGTCACTACAGTACGGCTCCATACAGTGCGCATGCGCCCTAACCACATTTAATACTCTGAACTAGCGGAATTTTGCTTTGTCTAATTCTGACAATTAGACATCTAGGAACAAACTGAAAACACAGATTTAGACGCACATAAAGAAGGCAACTTAGATAGGTTTCAAGAAAAATGTTGTTAGCAATATATCTCAGCGTATAGTTCACCGTGTCTTTCACAATTAGGATAAGAAGGTCTTTAGATCACCTTATTAAATTACTCAAGGGTCAGCTATGATGTCGAATGTTGAAATACATCATGGTTTACAGCATTGACTTCATAAGAGAATTATCACGCATGCTTCTTTTGAAAGGGAGAAATATAATATGCTGTGATGCATATTTCTATCTATCCTTCCTTGAAACTAAGAGCGGTGTACAGCCGTGACTTTCTAACTCTCCCATATCCTGTCTAAAAAAAAGCTTAATTTCTATAATAGTCGAGTGTTTATAGCGGGGCTTGTTTTGAATTGCTGCAAACCGTCTGTAATCTCGCGCTGGCCGGAGGCGCATTTATCCCCGGTAATGAACAGCGGCCGCGTTACCCCGTAAAAACGGCCTAACGGTCTCCTGTTGCGTCATAACCGACACTTAAGCCTGGCTGACGTCATCTAAGGTTGCAGCAGGAAAACATATATATAGCTCGGCACGATAGTAAAACAGTTATTTAAGTTTTTACGGAGCGTTGAGGAAAATTAAAATTTGATGGTGAGAAAAGACCGTGACTGTCTATGACGTTCCTACCCGGGTCCACCCACGTCGTACCTCACAATTCAGGGAAGTCCTTATCTAAGCATGGCCAAGTCCTGACGTCAGTTACAGTCAACTATCATGGTTTGAACGCAACTCAAAGTTAAAGTGGTAATTGAAATGTATATGATATGATTTTGTATAATCTAATGAACATTACCATACCAGTTCCACACGGCTAACGTTATTACGACTCAGCTAAGCCTTCTCCTGCGGAACTTCACATTCATCCCTTTCTTCCTTCATTCGACAAGATATGATATGGTGATGACCTTCATTCCGAAAATGTGGAACTTCGGGAAGAATATGTTTTCTATGACTGTGACAAAATCTGCTTTTCGTGGACTGTAAAATCATCAGCTTTCCAGGAATGTGAAAGTATTAGCATTTTGGTAATGTTTGAGTAGCCGCTAGCCACTGATTTCCACTAAGGCCACAGCAAGTAAATCTTATGGATGACATCAGCGCGCGCATTAATTTTCGCCTGATTTCAGAAAAAAAAACAAGATTTTTTTCTTCTGCAGGGATGGTCAACATGACGATAAAGTACCAAAATGAGCAAATTATATTGTGTTGTAGCCTAATAATTGTACTTGTAGAAGTGACACCTGCGAGGTACCCAGGACTGTAGTTGTAGAAATGAAACTTATTGGATAGTTGTATAAGTGATACCAATATGGAAGCTATGAGTGTGGTTACCAGCTTTGTTGGTGATGCCAGTCTACCACACTAGTGTCACTTTTACCACACCAGTACATGTCTTAAATACAGGAATGAATGCCTTGTTGGCTCTGATACCATGTTTTGTCCCTTTAATTCTTTTTACAACAGTCATTACAACTTTATGGTGCCTATTTTTGAAAATGTAGCCATCTTGTTTTTTTCACCCATCTTGTTTTTTTTTCGCCCTATCGCACTATTTTTGCAATCTGCAGAGGATGTCATCCATAAAATTTACTTGCTGTGGCCTAATGTGAAAAATATCATCCTCCCGGCAATGTGAAAGTATCTGCTTTCCGGAAAGATGAAAGTACCTGCTTTCCGGGAATGTAAAAGCATTTTTTTTTGAGGGGGGACTAGTATGAAAGCATCTGCCTTTTTCGATTCTGAGAAAGCATATACTTCCTCGTAATGTGAAAGTATCGGCTTTCTTGGAAATTTAATATAAAAGCATCAGCTTTCCCCGAAATTTGAAAATATTTGCTTATATGTATTTGAAAGCAAAATGTAAAGGTATTTGCTTTCTATATGTGAAAGCATCTGCTTTTCTGGAATCTGAAAGTATCTGATTTCTGGGAATATGACAGCTTTTTTTCTGGAATGTGAAATTATCAAATTTCTGGCGAAGGAAAGTAACAATGGGAATGTCGAAGAAATTTGTATCTACTTTTGGATATGGGAGAATATCTGACTTCCGGAAATGCAAAGGTATCTGCTTTCCGGACGCCAAGCAACATCTGATGATTTCAATTTTTAGTTGGTTCATATATCATCACACTGTGTTTGTAAAAAAAGAAGCGAGGAATATCAATCGATGTCCCTCCTGCGCATCCCCGTCACCGCCAGGCCAGCTTTCTGTTAACACAGCCGCGATAAGGTTCCCCCTCCCCGCCAAACTACCCCGCTAGATAAATTGACTCTTAATACGCCGGATAAAGCCGGTCTACTCCGTCCCGAACCAGGTGATATCAAGATTGTTGAGACCTCATCACAATCCGCCCAACTTCGCGGATTCATAAACTCCCTCATCGAACCGCGTAGTCTTCCCATCAACGTCAACGTCAAATTCACGGCCATAAATAATTCGTCTGGATGTGCGGCGTGATTTCCCGCGGGAGGTTCCATATGTGGGTATTCTAAAATTGTATTAATTACTGGCGATAACGTTCTTACTTTCCCCCGACCGTAAACAATACGGACAGGGTCACATTTGGTGGTGTAAGGCGTTTGCCGGCTTGAAACTGATCATGAGGGTGGTCGTGGGCAAGTCGTGAGTTTGTCGTGCAAAATTCAGCTGTCTTGTGAAGAGGAGAAAAAAAGTTGCCGTTGAGCATATTTTTGTCGATGGTCGTTTGTAATAGAAAATCGCACGACATGACCGTGATCGTGCGAGGAATGTGCCCGCGCGCGCCGAGAGCTGCAGTAACGAACCCCGGGGTTAAACCAGAACGTGCTTAGTTGGGCCTCCTCTCGTCAGGCAGGGTCACCCGTGAGGGGGGACCAGAATTTTTATTGACAAATACGTCGTCACGTCCAGGACTTGGATGCATAAGGAGATGAAACGGAATTGATTTTCGCCTTCCGGGGGCGATCCCTTAGGTTGGGCGAAGTGCGGATCTGCCGAGCGCGCCGGTTTAACAATCCGCACACGTCTCCACAACAATCGATCTCGCCGTGGAGTTACATTTTTAATCTTAGGAGTAACCGATTTTATTTACATCGGTCTGCACGATCGATACTCAACTCTCCACTCGGTATAATTTGAATACCAAGATGAAAAAAATGAAAATAAAACAGAAAAACAGACGAATTAGATATATATTTTTTACGTGATAAAATGTAGCTTAAAAGGGCCATAATTCTTGGCAACCTGCCCTTGGAATTTGTATGCATGTTAGATTACATAAAGTGTAAGGGCATGTAACTAAGATTTATCTAATATGAAGCGTTGCACGCTTATTTCGAGCCTATGATCCCATAGCACTGTATCTTAAACAGGTTATTTTGCCCCGTCGACCCAACAGTTGCTATTTTAGCATCCCATTTTCTTAAAGGGTTAAGTTACCACACATCATATATACCAAATTTGAAATGAAGACTTATTTCGAATCATTCGGAAACATTGAGTTTCATACAGCGTGAAGTAACAGCATGAACGACCCGACTTATTTTCCGAGTCGTTAGTTCGCGGTGCTGACTGGAACAGATTGACGGCGGCTCGCTGTAGCGCAGTCCCGTGCAACCTTCATTATCCCGCCGGCCAAGTCCCGTCCTCGCCAGATTTATGGATAATTCACCTTTATTACCGTGAGTAATATTAGGGCTTTTCCTGGGCCCCTACCCGGCACGTTTGATAAGGTATGTTCTGCGTGTTTAAGCCGCTTTACCGTTCACTGTAAACTTTGGGGAAATCTAGAGAAAATTAACATAGAGCAAACAGACAATGGGGCAAAATACAAGGATATCGGTACGGGTGACTTGTAATTTGTAGGCGAGGTATTAATTATGATTTGAGGATTTGTAAGATTGATTGCAGTCAGCATGGGGATCAACACACATGCAGAGGATTCTAAGTGATATCCAGAGGCATTTGTAATGTGCGGAATCACAACAAAACTAGTGATTGATTTGTTTATTGTCTGGTTTAATGAGAAAACTCTCAGTTAGGATAAACACAGCAATATTATATCAATAAGCTTTTTTGTCTGATTTCATCAAAGACTTGATACATATTCTTTTTCACAAGCGTTGTAGTATTTAACGACAGTCTACGGCTTGGATGGGATAAAGTCAGTACTTATGGTAACGACCTGAGATCAACACTGTCAGATTTAATTAAGGAAATCTTCCAGATGAAAGTCCAGAGTGGAAACTAGAAACTCAATCAAGCTCCGTTGAGACCGCACATTTAGAAGTGCATAGAGCTGTTCCCAGGTCGGTGAAAAAATCATAGATACCGTTTTAATTTCAATTATTCATTGGTTGATATTCCAAGCGTTTATATCATTTGATTGATACTATGCCTTACGAGGAGATAAGAAAGACACTTGCTTGAATAATATTTTTGCGCAGAAACCACGTCACAAAGATTGTGTTATGTGTAATATTCAACCTTTTTATAACTGTTTTGGCGTTCCTTGTATAGAGCTACTCTTTCCATGTCAGCGGACATGGCAGCAAAAGGAGGCAAGGTGGTCTTATGGCTGAGGTTATTAACTTGGAGTCTAAATCTTCTGGCATCTAAGGTTTTGAATCCATAGCAGGTCCCATTGATGTGCCCTGTGAAAGGCACTATACACCTATTTCCTGACTTGGCTCAGGTATTTAAAGAATGAGTGCTTAGTCTCGGCAGGGATGTCCAAACCAAACGTAAAGTCGAAGCCACCCTGTGAAGAGAGCAACAGTTGAGCACAGTTTAAGGTCCTGCCACACTTATCGAAATTAGTAGGCCCTCCCCGGTGTGAGCGTTGAGTAACCCTGCCTCTAGTGTAGTGTTGCTATAAGGGTAAGCAACCATGCGTCTAGTGTAGCGTTGACCTCAGGGTGAGCAAACCTAACTCTAGTTTTAGTCTAGATTTGAGCAACTCTAGTCTTGGCCGAAGGGTGAGCCTGCCTCTAGTGTAGTGTTGCTATAAGGGTAAGCAACCATGCGTCTAGTGTAGCGTTGACCTCAGGGTGAGCAAACCTACCTCTAGTTTTAGTCTAGATTTGAGCATCTCTACCTCTAGTCTTGGTTGAAGGGTGAGCAACACAACCTGTAGTCTTGCTCCAAGGGTCAGCAACCCTACCCCTGGCCTCATTAGGGTGAGCAATCCAGCCCCTAGTTTTGTTCTAAAGATGAGCGACTCTTAGGATGAGCGACTCTAAGGTTGAGCGACCCTGCCTCTATAGTCTTGATCTTAGGGTACATGACCCCGCCTCTAGTTTAGAAGAGCAACTCTTTCTCTAATCTTGGTCTAAGCGTAAGTAAGTCCGCCTGTAGTTTTGATTACCTAAATGTAAGCAACTCTGCTTCTAGTCTTGGTCTAAGAACAAGCAATCTTAAGGATTCTAAATCTACCATGAAGTTTTTATGTACCATATCACAGTTATTTCACTGTAACGTATAGATACGTTCGGCTAGTATACGAGAGGTCTGATATTAAGAAATCCTGCTTTAAATCGGATAAAATGTATCAACACCAATCGAGAACTACAATCCCATTATTCACGAAATTAAATTAGCAGCTAAATCTTAAAATGTGTAATCAACTTGAATCAAATCAAAATATATGACATAGGTCATTTGTAATGTATTCTGCAACAACATGATCTATTTATTACAGAACCAGGCTAATGTACGTCGCTTTATTTCGTCTGGGTAGTGACCTTTTCACGAAGATTCCGAGAGTAGGTTAACACCTGAAAATCTGCAAACCTGTCTGAACGGTAAGATAATGTCATAACACACTGGTCTTCGTACATGGGGGTAGTTTTAAAACTGAATTTAGTAAAACCTAATTAAGAAACAGGAATGTCGTAAGAAAAAGTAACGGATGGACCTAACATTCTCCTGCAGACTGCATAGTATCCATTCGTATATGCTCTTCGTTTTGCTTTTGCTGGGTTTAGACAACTGAATAAGGAATACTTGTATACGAATGACAGACTGTTACAAGAAAAAAGATAGTCTACTCGAGAGGCGTTTTGCGCAAATGCCGCAATAAGAAAGCAACGTTTCCCCTAATTTTTTTTTTGTGTTGTGAAGGGATCAAGGAAACAGTACAGCGTCAGACAGCAAGGTTTGCAATCCTATACCAGATATCCCTTTATGTACTCTTGGTTTAAATTCTGCGGGTTTCGACGTATCTTTGCTCTTATTTCTGTGTAAGCGACCATATGGTAGTCGTGAAAACTGAGAGTCAACCCCAATCAGGCTTACAAGCTGGTCCATCAATACTTTCCAATTTGTGGTGTACTTTATACAACCGGGCGGGGATATTATAACTTAGCCCCGACGTTAGAGGGAGGAAATACGGCCTAGTGTTAAATATGCGATCGCACGGAGGGGGACCACCTCAATTAAGGTCCCACAAACTACGGGTCAAATACGTGATGGTCGTTGCCATGACGCCGGTAGAACGTTTTTCAACTCGTGTTGTTATTTACCTCGCCAGGAGCGTTGTGTCTGCAGCAATGGTGTAACCTTCGTTGGGTCATGCATGGGAATGTCTAGCCTATAAACTTGCAAATGTTTGTGGCATCAGCTGTATTAGTGGAAATGGTGTTTCAGTGTTTGTAACGCTAGCAAACTGACTACTTATGAAGAGACGAGTATCATTGAAGATTTCAGGTTGGACCTACTTGCTTCGCATTTTCTTCTTTTGTGTATGTTCAGGGGCTTGGGTCATAGCTAGTGTTAGGACATGTCCTTTCTTAACAAATTATACGTTTTCATCGTAATTTCAATGGCTGGCACAGTGACAACTACAGTGTAATACGGGGATCAGATTACATAACATTTTATGATACCGAATGTTGAAAGGAAAAAAATCAATACTGCTTAGAATCACATATATATTTATTTGCAGAGAAACGCGTAATATCGGTAAACCCTTTAAACGTGTTAGTCGGCGACAAAGGGATGTAAAGAGCACGAAATGATAATATTTCCTTTTCTAAAGATACCGATTCCACTCCAATAACCATTGTCTACATGGCTCTGTGTAATGGGTGGGCACAATTGTCATGGAGTAAATCCCGAGCAATGAGGGAAAATTCATGTTCTGTAGTCGATTGTTACACATCCATATGTTTTCTTGCCTTGAGAACAGATATTGCTGTTCGTTGCGCGCTACGGGTCGTAGGAAAAAAAATACCTTTCAAACTACTCCCTATACAGCAGTGATCATTGACTGTAACTTATTGTTGCGAACACACATATATTTTCCCCTGAATTTCCATAAAAACAAAACCCAAAAGAAGTAGCATGTTTGCGATAGAATTTCGTTTACCGTACTGCAACCAAGCCTAGCATTAAAGCCTCAGACATCATGTCGATGCGTAAGCGAGTCTTCCCACCTTTTGTTGTCATCTTTTCAAAATCTAGTAATCTTCATTTCAACATACATGTTACAAGTTGAAATTAATAACGAGACCATCTGCACTTTATTCTAAACGGCTTTGATGCTATTACAGGAGATTCCTTAATCTTACATTGGTCGTTTCCAGGTTTTAAGTTCTTTGTTTTACGTGCATTTTAATGCAAGTAAACCAGTAGGCATAGACAATATTAAGTAAATGAGCGGAAGGTACTGAAAACCACTTGAACCATGATAATGAAGAATGAAGGTCACACGGTAACAGAGAAAGAGTGAAAGTTGTATTAGATGATGAAAATGAGAATGAAATTATATCCGATAGGTACTTGTGAAGGGAAGGGAGTGACAGTGAACGTTAGAAATGGAATTTGTATTTGATATATACAAACGAACGTGAAAGTAAAATTCTTAAAGGGGGTGTTGTATTTGATAAGGTAGAAGTGCAAGCTGATAATCTCCAAGCAGATTCCTCCGGTGGCTTAAAACAGTAACATAAGCTGGGGAAGGACTTCAGCCGGCAGAGGGAAAAATTTGCCACCGCGAGGAATCTGCTGGAGATTACAAGCTGAACCTGACATATGCAGGTGACAGTGAAGCAAAAGTCTCAAAAGTGAAAGTTGTATTTAGCAGAAGCAAGAGAAAACGAAAAGGTGAAAGCGAAATTTTATGTGACAGTTGATGGTTGTGCGTCTTTTTTATTGTTTCTTTTGTTTACAATGTTTACAAAAAAGTTACATAACATAAACATGAAGCGAACCATCCAAATCATAGACCAAACCTGACACAGAGGAAACGTAACTACAGGATAAAGTATAGATCAAACAGAGTATGATGTATCAGTTGTAGATAATCTTTCCTCGGTGCTTCGCCATCTTCCCTCTCCTGGTAGTGATTTGACATTCAACCTTTTCGACGAAATTATGTAATTACTAAATGATCTGAAATGAACACTTTTGGATTCTCTACATTTATATATGTAAATTTTTGCCAATAAGATAATGAGATTGAGCGTCTTGAAAGGGGGTGCTGTATTTCATAAGACAAAAGTGCAAGCTGTTTATGCTTTTTTACAATATTTTGAATGACATGTTATATGTTGTTTGATATATTATGTGTCCAAATGTGTAATTATTACCACTGGAAGAGTAGATGTTGCAGCGATAAGCTGTCAACAACTTAAGAAGTCAATAAGCAATAAACAAATAAACAATAAACCTGACATGCAGGTGAAAGTAAAGTCAAAGTCTCAAAAGTGAAATTGTATTTGATAGTTGAGATAGCTGAGCGTCTTGACGCACAGACGTCTCCGTCTGACGCTGCTCATGAAGCAGGTGGGACAGGAGCGTACACTGACGTGAATGGAGCGGGAATTTACAGGGCATTGGCTGTGGGAATCCGACACAATGAAACGGACACGTGTGCGTTTCCGCCCCAGATGGGTCCTATTGTCCCTGCTTAATGGGCAGGCACAGAAAGGCCTCGCTCCGTTTCTGATTGGCCTGGGTGATATACAGTGGTCGGCCGTTTGGCCCTCATCTATGAGAAAGGGTCTTTTAGTAATCGATAGAAGCAGCCTTCCATTACCGGCGCGGCGATGGATTGTTTTCCCAGCCGATACGGAGGTTTCCGCTACAAACTCATGGACAGACTTTGACGTGCGCAGCTTCTTAGAGCAGTAAATCATGTGAAGAACGGTTTACTTTCAAGGCAGTTTGGAGAACAGTTGTATCGTGCATTTTTGATACGTTCTTGTGGCGAATCATTGCTGTTATTAGATAACGGACATTTTCCTCCGTTTGATTAGGATAATATGCACAATTAACACTGCAATTATGATGTCGGGGCATTTGATTAGGGGATAAACTAACATTTTCCTAATCAGAGTCTATTCCAAGGATGAGCGCCCTCTGCCTGCAAGCCGGCCACTTGCAACAGCCAACAGCCATATTCCCGAAAGATAATTAGTAAGTAACATAGACTATATGATACAGGAAATAGAACGAATGCTTTGGCTCCAGATTGTTAACTTGATGTTTGCATAGTAGTGTTAAGTAGAAAATGTTTACTTGATCAGCGAGTCCATATTTTTCGGACTTAATCCCTTGTCGCACAAACAGGATCATTCCACGACCTCCCCCAGACGGCTTCCCAAGGTTGGTACTGGGTTGGGAGTATAGCCTGGAATACATGCTATCATAGCCCCAGTTTGCGTCTATGGTCACATATGAGCAAAAACTTTCCTGACTTTGATTAATTTTTTCAAAATTCATACTTAACTGACGCAGACAACTTTTAAAGGCTCCTAAGCAACCTAGCCGACTAACTCACAACTTCCAACCTTGGTCACGACTCATTCACAACCAAAGCAAGGTCTGGAGAAGGTCGTACGGTCATGGTCGGCTATGTGTAGCAGTGGCTAAGGCCTGGAGAAGGCCAGGAAACTGGCTTGATGTAAAAGTCAGATCATGGAAATGAAAGGTTCGTTTTCGGTGTCCTTTTCTGGTCTGTTTACCCGCTGTTCATACTCTGCAGTTGAAGTAAAAGTACCTTTTTGTTTCATTATATTGTAGCACTAATAGTTCACCATTATCTTTAACCACTTAGTGGTATATATACTCCCCGGTATAACGGACTATTTCAGCAAGCATACTTGCCGTAATATGACCAGCGCTTCATGAAGATGGTTATATATAAATCAAGTAGGAGCGGTAGTCCTTAGCCTCTTTAAACAAACAAAATGTACATGATAAATTGGCCATGCCTCGTATCATTAAGTGAGGTATACAAACAAATAAAGACGCACCTGATGCAAAATTTCTCGCATATTGAAAACGAGATATCAAAAATAGTTGCAGTACCTTAGTAAGACACTAGGGGGCCTATTATCAAACTTGACCTTTGTTTTTATGACCCCTACCAACCTAACAAATATCATCAGGATCCATCCAAGGCTTCTCGAGTTATGCTGTTAACAGACAGACGCACTCGCCTAAAACATAACCTTGCCATTCTGGCGAAGGTAAGAATATTGTATCTTCCCAGTTCTAATTCTACCCGTGCATATTTACCTTGAACCTGAGTGACATTTTTCATCTCGTTGAGGAAAGTTCTCTACTGTGGTTGGAACAAATAAAAGACGCACATGATACAAAATTTCCCGCATATTGAAATATAAACATTGTATCTACCCGGTTCTAGTTCTACCTTTGCATATTTATTTACCTTGAACCTGACTGACATTTCTCATCTCGTTGAGGAAAGCTCTGTACCGTGGTTGAAAATGAAACCTGACAGGCCCGACAGCAGGACTTTTAGCGTAGTCTTCCAGGAAGCGGAGAAGCGGGCATGACAAACGGCACGTCTCCGGGAATACCGGGGCGGGACGGCGCTTGGGGCAGGTTGGTAAATGACTAACCTCGCCGCTGATAGGGACTGACATTTGACATTTTCTGTTATTATACCGAGTTTCGTTTGGGGTCGACGAGAGTTCGGCAAAGTCCGCGCCATTTGCACCTCTCCTTGGTAAGCACGCGGGAGTGCAGTCATAACTCCCCAGCTGAAAGATGTACGAACTTCGTGAGAGAGAAGCACATTGCGTGAATAATAGACTCCACCCTCCAGGGTGTCCGTGGCGCCATTGGGGTTTCCGTTGATAACACGAACTTGCCGCTATGATTGGGCGAGTAAGCAATCTTGAGGCATATTTCGGATAGGAACGCCAGGCCCGACCTATCTCGTTCTGTGATCTGACAATTCGATGGACTCTCAAAAATTCATTGGCACCCACACAACCGAACCGACAGTAGGGACATAGTTGTTCTACCGGCGAACAAAGAATAATTCATGACGTTTATGTTCAAAATAAAAATGGAACAATCACTTCATCAAGAGAGTACACAGCTCTGATACTCCTTACTGACACCGATTTGATTTAGCTTCAATTTCTTGGTCCAAAGGGAAAAAACGTCAGAAAAACAGTTGCTATTACAAGTTACACTTTCAAAAAGAAAAGTGTCTCTTTATAAAGGATTGCCTTTCGTTGCCTTACGCAAGAAGATACTTTTGATCTGTACTTAGCAATGTCACCCTCGTCTGAATACTACAGTACGGGTGTGGTATTAGACTGGAGGATATAGCTATTGTAGTATAAAGTCTTTCAGAATATGATAGTCAGGTATCTATTATATAACACTCAGTTTCATAGAGTGTGTCTGAAATCATACCACAAAAATGCACAATTGAATGCCCTTGCACAAAGTATTATCAAATTCTACTATAGAGTTTGTAGTTCAAGGTGTGCTTTTTCCAGGAAAATACAATATCAATTCGCTGAAAACGCGCAGCAGGGAAACGTCGTGCTTCATAAACGTCAATCATACGTTATTGCTTTTCCATGCCGCGTAATGAGGAACATCAACCTGTTCTAAAATGTGTCATAAACATGTTCATGTGTAAGATTAAAGCCGCCATTACCAGCCGAATGAACACGTTAATGCGAGCCGTGAATACGTAATGCGCGCGCCGTTTCCACGTAACGTTTCCACTTTTCCATCACGCCACGGCTGAAGGATAACTCAGTCACGCCTTTCGAGCATTTCACCAAGAAGTAATGACGGGAATCATCCGGGAGACGATGGCCTGCACATCCTTGTCCATTAAATCTCGCCCGGTTCGACTGGAAATAGTCACTAACCACTACGGGCAAATCTACGGCAATATCAGTAAAAGGTCTTTGCTCTCCGCGAGTCTGCATGTAAATGCTCTATTACGGAGTGTTGACATATGGTGTAAAAGATAAGGTAATCAGGCGAATCTTTCTGAATAATTAAACTGCCAGGTGGTGTAGCTGGGAGCTTACCGAGGACTATTATCCGTTCGGGGCGCGGTGCTTTCAATCATAATGAGAAGCGGTTTTGAAGGTAATCGCTGTGTTTGAGCCGCAGCATCTGCAGCATCGCAGCGCCAAGGCAAAGCTTGAAATGAGAGCATATTAACCTGTAGAATCCGGTTGCCCGGTCCGTATATTGTTTCCCAAACAGCGGGTGAAGCCATTATCCCGTTTGAGCTCGACCTGAGATCGGATTTCCTCCGACAAGCGGCCATTTATGATAAGTGCCGGACGGAACGTGGCCGGAATGCGGTAGTCACGAATTAACCAAAGTGATGAATGCAGAACCGGCCATGCGGACATTTATTCCGCACAGGTTAATGCGCTCCTCGCCAGGTGCCTTTCTCAAACTAAGGTGGATCTATGCTGATATGTAAGGTGGAAGGGAAAGACATGAAAACCCGTTCGTGTATTCTGCATCATCGTCGCTATCTGTTCGGCAACATCCGACCTTAAACATGCTTGCTACGGGAAGTTGAAGAAGGTACATGTATGAACCTACAGACAGAAGGAACTGGACGAGTACCAGGTAGTATGTGCACCAAGTAACAATCACAATAAATCGCCTGTTGTTTTAACAAAAGGGTCGCAGCCCGAATCGACCCGCGCAGCCAAGAACGCTTTGATTGATTCACACAGGCATCGAAATTGAGGCTTTTAGAATAGGGTTAAGGGTCACTATTAATTTCGGAAGTTAAAAAGGTGGGGCGATAATTCTTCCTCTTTCGGGGTCATTAAAGGTGTTGGCATCGATGGTGAGGTAAAAGTAATTGCATCAGGGAAGCTACACCTGTGCCTCCGTGGCGTTGGCTTTGGTTTCTTGGCCGCTCCGGTCGGCAGTGTCTTGTATTGCACACCTTTCGATTCCGGGAAAAGGCTCGTTCTAAATGTCCCCCATCCATTATCTTCACCACGAAGGCTTTGTTTCCGGATCGACGTTTGTGTGTCTAGTTTGTTCAGCATAACTAAAAAAAAGCTAAGGACGGATTGATATTAAGTATGTTAATGGGTACTGAAACTGAACTTTCATTTTGGTACCCCTAGCATAATTCTTTCATACTGCACCGGGGCTCTTTTTTTTACACTATTGTTGGCTTAAAGCGTCCCTGCAGCTTGGCTTCTTTCGGGCAGCACATTGTTAAATGAACGCTCAATCCGCCCAATGACCGCTCAAATGACGTGGATGTTATTTTCTAAAAGCCCCCTTTTTATGAAAACAAAATCAACCATATTTGGTTTTTGGAAATCAAATCAACAAGGAAATTGAATATTCATAATCTAACAGTTTCCCCCCATGCTGAGACCATTGTGCGATACATGATGGGAATGGTGACCTGAAGTATGTGTTACTATTGCCCAGGGATAATTGCTCAATATCTAGATCGATTGTTTTAGCTCTAAACAAGAAGAGAATGATTTATCAAGGCTGATAATTGAAGAACAAGTATTCACACATACGCTGCACATATTATCTATAAGATCAGCCCTCGGCATCATTACCCATATTTTTAGGACACTGTTCCAATCGGATGATTACTAGAGATCAAAAGTCAATTGTTGACCCAAATCAAGTGAATAATAATGTTACTAAGGTATACGGTGACAAACAAGTGTCAAGAAACACATTGTAAAGTTATTTTTAAGATCGATACAGTATTTCGTTAACCGCTCCTTTTGAAGTTTGTTCAATGGTTGTTCGATATATGATATGTTAAACTTGGCTGTAATTTATTTGGAGGGTAGTTTAGGGATTACGAGAATCATTCTATTCAGGATTATCTGTAGAGCAGCACAGTAATCCTTTTCTCTTTCTCCTCCTCTCTGTGCGTAAAGGGAGGATATTTGTATCGTATCTGTATGTTTAAAGTATGTCACAAACATTTTCAAATAATGCGAAGTCAAACAGAAAGCCTGAAATCAGCTTTCAAAAAGAAAGGACATTCATAGTTGAAGATCAATTACATTTTCGTTACAAAACTTTGATTTCAAATTGACTAATTTTCGAATAAATCCAAATCTGCAGTTGCGCGTTGCAGTACAGTATCAACACGTGATGGCAAAAGTCATTTACAATCACACAACAAAAATGATACAATCACAATCGTCAACAAAAAGACACGGCGTCAATTCTGTACTAATAGACCACATCATAGCAACAATCATAAAATGATTATACAATATGGAAGTCCACGAGGCTTACTTCAGTCATGATTGGTCACCAGATGCCGCCTATAATTAATCAGACCTGTCAACACCCCGTCAGAATTAGGTCAATGTTGCCAAAGAACCTCTATCTGAATACGCCTGGAGATTACCATATTTGTATTATGCTGGCAGATAGCTGGGGTGATGCTCACAAATCAACAAATACACTCCTAGTAGTCCTACAGTATTAGTAGCACGTTCTCTGACATATTAATATACACATTTCGCTGCGATATTAGCAAATATCTTCATATTTCCCTGCAAATACTTGCTTCTAATATCAGCGAATATATCTCTTCAATATAAGCATATATTTCCCTGTCATGTCGTACTTCCATGTCGGTCATATCTTTAGCAAACATTTCCGTGTGATATAAGCAAATATATCCCTTTGACATAAGTGAATATATCCCTGCGATATCAACAAATATAACCCTATAATATCAATAAATGAATAACTATTGGAAAATGTTTTCATTCCGTATCAGATTATATACCACTGACAAATTAGCAAATATTTTTTCTATTCAACATATATGGGTCATCGTTTAATCTTAACAATGGTAAAATCAACCCCATGGCATCGGCTGTGGCGAAATAGCATCGCTCATATCAGTAAATATATCCCTGGCATTTCAGTAAATAGACGTCCCGGTTCATTCCTGGAGGGAATTTCAGCGTTCCTGGAATGGCTTCCAGCATTCCATTCCAGGAACGCCCTTTGACAAAACCTAATAGGTATTAAGGCTATAATCGTATAATAGTCTGTAATAAGTCCATAATTCCTCTGATCATACTTACCTCACGTGTGTTAAGCTGCATTCCGTGGTCTTCCCTCATCTAGCCGTATCAAATATCCCGATCACAGAATCCAGCGGATACCGGTAAAGGACATTACGAACGTTATGTTTACACAATATTGCAATAAACCATATTGAGGCTTGTAGGATACGATCATGAAACAACATTTGTAGGTAAGAATAAATGAGTAGCAATGCAGGTAGATTTCATCACTGTGGTTAAAGGATAGTCGACTCCAGTCATCAATCTAACGTCAAATTCGCTATCCCTTAGTCTGCGGTTTCCGGAGATTTTTTTGGAATACCCTAAGTGGCATTTGGGGGCGAAAATGAGATACATATAGAATTGTGGCAAATAATAAAATGAAATATCATCGACATTGTACAAAGACAATAGCAGGCAGCTGATGTAGTAGTTGAAGGGAAATCTTGACCGACAAAGACATCGAGGGTATTAGGTTTGTATACGTAGCACGGAAAATTGGCAGAAAATGTCGATAACGAAGTAAGTAGTCAGCCAGTATTTGAAAGTAGCCAGATCAATTTTGCCATATTCCTCAACGCTTGATCGAAGCCCTTTTTTCTTCCATCAACATATTTTGATTGGCATTTGTAGACACAATTACATGTCTATCATCCTTGCATAGTTTCGTCATGTTGGTAGCTTACTATCCTGGAAAATGAGGTTGTTATATATATGGCCCAACTTGAAAAGATGTCAGAACCTGTGTGTGTCAGCTGCCTTGAATTCATTGGGGCGTAATGATCATGTCAATCATAGTTACTTTCTGTCGCCGTCTAGTTTGCCATAAGCCGTAATAGCCGACAATATATAATGTCATTAGTGCTTTACACCTAATCATGTTAAATCAGTGGGGGCAGATCCGGTCATGATATGATGAAATCTACCACCACTAGGCTAGTCACGACCGGATAAAGTACGTTTGTAGTACAGTATATCTTTATTGCTGATACATGCATACATCTGCAATGATATAGCTGCCATAGGGCTGATCTACATAGGGCTGATGTAGTATTATACTGTTCATGAGTAGTGAAGTTGTAATCCTTGATGTGTGTTATGACATATGAAATGTTAAAAAAGTTTACAGCACATATTTGGAATAAAAATATAAATAATCAAACACCTAAGGAGTTTGCCTCAGAGGGTCTGTCTAAAAGAAGTAGTTTTCCGTAGAAGGTACGGACCTCTCTTTCACAAACCTTTCTAGGCAAACTCTTTTCTACGGCAAACTGCAACTCCCTTTTCACGGCAAACTGCAAACTCCCTTTTCACGGCAAACTGCAAACTCCCTTTTCACGGCAAACTGCAAACTCCCTTTTCACGGCAAACTGCAAACTCCCTTTTTCACGGCAAACTGCAAACTCCCTTTTCACGGCAAACTGCAAACTCCCTTTTCACGGCAAACTCCCAACCCTGCGAGTCTTGGATGGGGCGGAGGCACATGACCACATACACGTGACCACAAAATCATCTATGGCATACAATCCACCATCAAAACCATAGAAAAACATACTTTGGTTCTCTCGTACGAATGGGAATTAGCCATAGGCTATGTGCCCATTGGTGTTTTGTAAAATCCTGGTCCTTAAAAGGGCTGTCAGAGTCGCAGGGCGCTACCGGTTTAAATCAGTAATTTGTCCGTGATAATTTGATCGTCATCCGAGGGTGTTACCACCATTGGTACATTTACATTTCGCCACTGCTTCCCATCCATTAGCGTCATTTGTCGGTGATAATTTGACGGTTCTCAACAGATACTATCGTCGGTAGGTCGGCATTCTCGTATTGACCAGCCAAGCCCAATCATTTCAAGCATGATTGGCAGTTCCTAAAGATAAACATATAGGCACGGATAGTTTCTAAGCTCCCTGTCTAACACTCTCTATGTCGGTTGATGATGATAAGCAAATCCAAAAAGACCGCTTAACTACATATAGTAGGAGCAAAAGCGCCCAAGTGACCTCAAATATATGTCAGCCACTGTCGACAGGATTCTTAATGTTTAGGTTCTTGGGAAAGCCTAGCTCTAGGGACAACACAAAAATGGTTACAATTACCAGGTCGTCCTTAAACAGAGGCACTTGTACGAATTTAGCTGTATATATTGATTAATGGTCAGGTGGTCATTATACAGTGGTGGTCACTACTGCAGGTTTTATTGTATGTCAATTGTCAGGTGGTCCTCATGCAGAGGTGGTCACTACTTCAGGTTTTGCTGAATATCAATGGGCAGGTCGTTCCTATGCAGAGATGGTCACTATTGCAGGTGTCATAATAGACAGGTGGTCCTTATGCAGATGTCTGGTGCAGGTTTCACTATATATCAATGGACAGGTGGTTCCTATGAAAAGGTGGTCACTATTGCAGGTATCATAATGGTCAGGTGGTCTTTATGCAGAGATGGTCACTGGTGCAGGTTTGTTTGCACATCAATGGGCAGGTGGTCCTTATGCAAAAGTGGGCAACAGTAGTACAGATAGGGCTGTATATGAGCCAGGTGGTCCTTATGCAGAGGTTTGACTGTATACCAGATGGTCCGTACAGAAGTGGTCAATAGTAGCACATGTTTGTTTGCATACAATGACCAGGTGACCCTTACGCAGGAGTGGGCACTTGTGCAGTTTTAATGTATATCATGACCAGGTGGTCCTTATGCACAGGTGGACACTGACACAGTTTGACTATATAAAATGGCTAGGTGGTTTTCTTGGTCACTAGTATAGGGTTGACTGTACTGCATTTTTGAACAAATAGCGCAAATAGCATAAAGGTGTCAATACTTGCATGCACTGAAAGGCAAGGATGTCAACAACAAGCATTTCAAGTAGAGCAGTATTACTTAAAACCCCCACTCAGTTGTGCGAGTGCATTCTTTTGCAGCGACTGTAACTCATTTTAATGCCGTCCGTACGAATTCTTGTGCAATTAAAACGTATTAATGGGATATCTCCGTCGCGCAAGCCAAAACCCTAGGGAGTCATCGCTCATGCGTATAAAAAGAGTCATATAAACTATGCCACAAGAGCCATTTAATCAGGAACTAGTATTCTTACTTAAGCTACCGACGATATGACGTCATGTACGTTGCGATGTCTGCAATTGCTTTGCCCTTAAAATACATGTAGCTTTACATATAAAAGCATGTCTCAGATACCACCAAACAGAAAATAAACGTTTAACATTCATGGCAAACTAGATGAGATAGCGGGTAGAACAGTGAGAACCCTGGCGAGATCTCAAGACGCATAGCAAGAGAAAGGGGCCTCATTACAGACTGCATGGGGTGCCAATCGGGTGTCATACACACCGGCACACCGGCCAGGCAGCAGCCGCGGGTACAGCTATATGACTGTGAACACACATTGGTAGCTAATCCTCAAGGCCCCCATTCTAGCAAATGGTAATGTCGCTGCGACCTAAATTAAAATTGTGTAGTCCTTGACTTCATAATTGAAGTATCATGCAAATGTAAAAGCGTCACTGAAAAGACAACATACCATAGGAAAACGCTAACAGATTCATTTTTCATGTATAATGGCCATTTGGACATATATAAGCTTATGATCGTAGTTTTCCTCGAATTCAGATTTCCACGTTTAAACTATAACCCACTTTCGTATATTTCTTTGTCTTAATGAAGACCAAAGGTGTATGCAGTTAGTACTTGTAAGGTTAGTTCGGGTAAGCTATGGGTGGTTTATTACCAGGAATTTTCATTCCAGCACAAAACGCGTTATTATGCTGTTGGTTTCCAATGATGATAAATGCCCTAGGGTACATTGGAAAGACTGACAGATCGACAGGCGATAGCCCCCCCAAGCCGACAATATAGACATTACCATATATATGCCAATATATACGATAAGCAAGTATGATATGTACAGTGAAGAAATGCACACATATGTAACCGTGTGTAGTAACCCCAATTATCTATGGATAGTGAAATTCCTATGTCTTCACTTTTGCATTGGCAGGTTCGCCAAGAGAATTCAACATCGTGAATACTCTAGGTAAATTCAACTGTGCTTTGTAGGGAGACACTTTTTACAGTGTGTAGGGAGGTTAACACGTTTAACAATGGTTACTCACATTTTTGCTAACAGAATAACTTTATTGCGCAACAATTGTAACAGTTACAATGTATGGCAATGTGAACAACTATATACTAATACAAATAACTAACAACTAATGTAATATAATATAACAGTATAAACAATCTAGTGAGTATCATAAAGCATTATCTCGTTTTTGCAATGAGTTGTAACATGATGATTTTACTTCAGCAAGTATTTCCTGCCATCTATGATATAAGACATATATATCAGCAAATATGTTTGAGAACATTCTAGGAACGGCTTTCAGCTTGTACGGCAGGTTAACGGCTTGGCTGTAGTTCATTGTGCGTGTTTATAGTTCTAGAAGACCATACATAACCGGCCATGTACTTTTGTCGTGTCGATAAAGTATTCATGGTGCTGTGGGATATCTGACAGATCAGGCCTGCCTGTGGGACGGGTACGGCGCGTCTCCTATATTAGAGCTGGGAATTCCCAACATGGATTTTAATGAACATCGGGACAATGGGCATGTTGGCAGATAAAAGATGAGTTTGGTATGTCGGAAATAGTTATAAGGATTCGGCTATATTGTCTTTTTGTTTATCCTGCTATGTATTTGTATTTTTTTTACATCTTTTGTAATAACATGTATGTGTAACGAGTCTACTGTATGTTTATGTGTGCGCTTATATCCATCCCCATCTATATCTGCCTTTACGTAATCTGTACGCGTATATACACACAACCTTTCTGCCTTGACGAAATATGCACGCGTAAATATCCAGCCCTACTGGCTGACCTCCTGGCCGGTGCCAATGTTCTGTTGTGATGGAAGAGTCCAATTGAGAGGCGACGCGTGTCCTAACTACGTAATGAGACTTCTCATTAAGATCATTTAACCCGCGATGTGGAGGTGTGGGACCCAGACCGGCATCTTCGTGTCCCGGACCACACGCCTTCTGGTCACACCGTCATCAGCCAGTTATACCAGCCACATTGCCTCCACGTTGATTCATTACCGGGAAAGTGTGACAGAAAAGTCCCAATCAAACTGAAAACAAATCCATGATAGAAAATGCACTTGACTCCACCAGCCGCTGTACAGTACAGGCTATCTGTATGCTGTGAGTGTTCACTACATTCCCCTGCAGTCAGCTCCGTACGCTGACGACAGAAATATTTTGATTTTGGTACAGTGGCTTCGCATCGTAGATCATACACATCACTCACAAAACGTTCCGGCATTAATTTCTTCATGAACTTTCGCACGAAATTGCAAGCTTCGCGAATGCTCCCGTGGAAAATGATCTGGTGTATTGTTGATGCTCTGCTGATGATGTGGTCTCGCCTGGTTTTCTCCATCTCCCTCTAATAAAAGTAAAACTCCATCAACAAACCTTCCTCCCCATCCCGACGCCTCCATACACAGCCCTTGGCCATCCACTTCGATGACGTAGTGATATTATTGCCTTCCATTGAATGCCGCTGCATTAATTTTCCTTGGGGTCAAGCGAGCCACCTCATATTGCAATGAAAGCCCATGAAAGCCCTCCCTTTGAAAATAATTTGTAAATTAATCAAAGCGCTCCCTGAGAGGGTCTCTAAACACCCATTGGGCCTCTCGGTCGCGGAGGCTGCCGGGAAGGTCCGTGTACTTGACACATGATAGTGAGAGGCTCTGTCGGCTGCCTGGCGGTACTGGGCTTATCTCAGTTCCTCCACATAATTTTCCCAAATATCAATTTGTGCCTAAAGAGCACCGGCTTTCATCCCCGGCTGGGAATTGCGGTGTAAATTGCCACGGAACTGACTGACAGTCTAGCGCAGCAATATCGCGGCGGGATCGATTGCTTTGCTGATGAGACCGATACGTCGGAATTGCATTAATCATTGGCGTTATTAAATATGCTGATGCCGTCGGAGAGCGCCAAGACTACAGATGCGCCGTAAGGTGGCCCTACGCGTTCCGCATACCGGCGAAAGAAGCGGTTTCTAGTGAGGAGAACCTTGCGGGCTGTACGTGCGCCGCCGGATCGCGAGAAGCTAGCTGGGGATGTGCCGGAATTTCGCATTTGGATGCACCGGAGGCGTGTTTTAGCCGGGGAGCGGAACGCGGTCGATACTGCTGCTCCGAACGGGCGTCGAAAGCTTATATTTCGCTCAGCACCTTGTATCAAGCCTCGCGCCAAACTCTCTTCCCTCCCCCCGTACGTTCCATGGTGTAGGGGGCCGGCTGCACCCCCTGGAGGGTCACCCCCTAATGCTTGTGCGCTTTCCTTTGCAGACGGACCCAGGAATACCGGTAAGATGAGGAGAGGACGGGAGGAATGGGAACTTTCTTGATACACCACCTGCCGACGCTAGCAAGATTCCGGCGGAGGAGTGGCTGGGAAATATGGCGCTGAAGCTCAAGCTGCATGTACTGCGTGGCCTGGTCATATGTGGATTGTTCGCATGGCTGCGAACGGCTTACGGGTAGGTGGAGCTGGACATTCGATTCCACCTCCGTAATAGCCACTGTTTCACTCAAACATCTCCTCCGAGTTCTTGCCATGATTAGAGCCCCTGTTAGGGGCGCCCCCTGGATCTTACTTAGCCTACCATTTGATCAATGCATCGCTGTTGAATTAAAAAAAAAGATGGAGGGGGACGAAATGACGTAGAGATAAACCACCAAACGGCATTGTTGTCAATGGTTGTTATATATAGTGTGTTTTAATAAGTAGAATTTTACGTCATGGATACGAAATGTATGATGTGAGGCCGGGAAGGGGGGAAGGCAAGAAGACGGGAAAAAGATTTCGTAGTGTTTTCTTACAGATATGAGTCCTTTTAAATAGCCCAGAGATTAATGTAACCTAGACTACACCTGCCATTAACCCTGGTACATTATAACACGTGTGGTGTCCGTTCCGTCCACAGGAACAGCCCGAGTGAGTCGGGGGGAGAGGGCTCCTCGGGCATGGTGAGCGGCGCCTCGCCCACGGAGTTCCTCGACAAACTTCTGGAAGGATACGACGGACGGATCAGGCCCTACTTCAAAGGTACACCTTCTATCTCATCTCGTGTAGTACAGACTGCCCCTCTTACCCCGTACCAAGGACATGATTAGCATTTCTCATCATCCAAATTGAGCTTTTCCCTGGAGTAGGTTCTGTGAAGCGCTACATCACCGCCCCCCCCCCCCCACTACCCTGCGAAGGGATGTTGACTTTGCAACCAATATGCATGCAAATGACTCCCGTGCCACCGTAGACAATTTCCCCGCGCGTCACATGACCACCGTGTTATAGATGTCTCACTGTTGCGCCGCTCTTTATTTCTCATGCGTGCGGATCCCCAGACGATAGGAGAGTACAGAGCGGAAAAATCGCACAAATTATCAGAGAGAGAGAGAAAAATAATACACGTGAAGCTAGTTTCACACATTTCCTCGCCACGCGACGTTTAGTAGTTGCTCTGCAATCCCTGCTAAGCCGTAATCCTTAGCTCATTAAGGCAGCGTTCCAATAAAGGGGAACCTGCAGATGAATCCCAAATTAAGCGGCGTCAGTTTGTTGTGGCGAAACCGGCGTAAATGTGCCAGCCTTCCGGGATTATATGCATGATTGGTTGGGATTCATATGCATATTGCATTTTGAAAATTGATACCTTTTTACCAGCAAGGCATCAAATGTTGCATTATTTCATATCATCATTTTATTTTGCACAAGCCATCAATAATATGTTTCATCCTTAGAGACTGTCAACCTTTTAAATGACTCCATAGAGGACCATATGCGATTGCCAGGGTGTTCACATAAATACGACCGTTAAAATATAAAATTCCAATTAGAACATCAGTTATTTTATACCATTTTATCTTCAAAAGGCCTTGGATAATGTGTTATCCCTAGAGACACCCTGTCAGTGCTATACCAGGCTGGTCCCTGAGATCGGGTTACAGGTGTAGGCGGCGTGCAGACCACTTCCTACAGCCGGCAGATCAACTAGAATCTCCCGTCTTATTGGCCCTGCCCGAATGTGTAACCGTTTTCACAATGGTGAACCAATTTATAGCAAAGATCGATAAAAAGTCACTCGATTCAAAGACTTGAAAAGAGGGCACCTTTACAGCAATTAATTTGACGGCATCACTATCTTTACGCCTTGTTCAACGCCAATGGTTCATCATATCACACTGCGATACTGTCCAACAAGCAGCGAATTATAAAGTATATAACTGTGTATCGGTACACTGTATCTGCACCTATAAAGTTCTTATACGAAAATACCTTAACTCACAGTTTATATCCAGTAATAGGCACTTCATGTAAAGAAACGTATACTAATTTTCTGTGATTAGATAAATCATTCGGATACTATGGCAAAGATGAAAATTATCAATGAAAAATAGTAAAATCAGAATGATAATAATAAATGCTCATGTTTTTAGATTAAAATGTGTGGATCCTTTTAACACACACTAAGTACAGTTGGATGCATTTAATGTATAACTAATGAATATATAGCCCATTTCGGGAGGTGTTGACAGCAAAAATCGTGACATCTTTTGACACCACGGGAAACACTGCGGGGCAATAAACAACACAAATGCTGATGTCAGCATCTTTCTGTATTTCAACATGTAGATCAAAACCCCAATAGCACGTATAGCATAACCAGACAATTTTTAATTGAGTACATTTTTCTTGGAGTACAAGGTGCTCAACCACCTGCCATATTTTCCTTGTTTTTTTTAGTCACCAAACAGAAAGGAATGCAGACATTACTCTAAAATGATTTGCATTTATACTCTAACAAAACCAAAAGCTTTCGAATACAAAAGTAACACCGCCATCTTGAACAGTAAAAGATGAAAACAATTTATTTCATTTATTTATTTATCAATTGAGATTATAATGACCTAATGATAATTAGATGATATGTATATGATGTGGACTGTTAGGTAAGGTAGGCTCTGCTTTTTTCTGTATTATAATGTATCATTGACAATAAATAAAATTTTAAAAAATCTATTGAGATTTGAGGAATGGCTTACATACCGGGTAACTACCATCTTTAAAGACTTCAACTGAAAGACCAGGTCACTCACACAGGGAAGGCCCCCTACGCTTTTTGATAAGTGTGGTAGCTTCTTCTCAAGGTGTGGCTCACCTCAAACACGGGACCACCACTTTTACGTACCACCCGACAGGGCGTTCCTAACCTAAGCCAGGTACCCATTTCAACCTGAGCCGATTACACAAAGTGTTAAGTGCCTTTCCCAAGGGCACAATAGAGATTCGAACCCAGAACCTTAAGATTCTAAGTCAACTATCCTCACTGTCATACACCTTAATTACGAAAATGAGTGATAGCAGAAAGATTGGAAATATTTGCGAATTATTTCGTAATAAAGCTGGTGATTGAGTTATAAGAAACTGTTAATACTGCAGTTGCAGCAGTGCCATGTTTTAGCAACTCAGTTGTACTCTTCCCTATGCTTCATCATACTCTGATGTCAACAGAGTCTTTTACTGTGCTTTTCGTATTGTGCTTATCACTCTGTAGCGATTCAGAGTGGAATTTTCAAATCATAAGTGGGCTTGACGCTGACAAATCAATAGTTTTGTTTGTTTAGACTACCTAACATGCATATAAATAGTTTTCTACATATAACTATGTGAATTACGATTAGACAAACAAAAGGTATCACTAGTACAATTCAAATTGTGCAAATCACTTGCAGCTATTAAGATCAATCAGATCATATGTAGAGCCTCACATCACGAAAATTACAAAAGATAAATGATGTTAAACAACAACTATCCAAACTATAAAACATGAACACAAAAATGGCTGAATAGTTGTTTGCCCATTGGCATTGCCGTTTTTTTTAAAATAATAATCTTTATTGCAAATTCATGCCCGAGGTCTAATTGCATACAAAGTGAAGCAGTGGTGGTATACATAATAATACTTAACAAAGAAGAAACATGACACTCATAGATAAATCAAAAGGGTATAACGACTAGTCTAAATGTATTTCTACTAAAGCTATTTGATGGGTTTGACTTCTTTAATAGCAGCTTAACAAACGAAAGATATCAGTGGTGCTATTGCAATACGAAATGTAAGGTATTGTTAGTCCTGAGTGGATTGCATTGATCTGAACGGACACTTAAGGTGATTCTAAAGCGGTCAATAATGGCCAGCCGCGATAAGACTTGCCAATAAAAATACAATTTGACGGATCTTTCTATCGCCTCTTAATTCAGGACGTGTCATGTCAAACAGAACCATACCGAACTGCTCATGAATAGGTTTTCCTTTTCCCTAATGTTTTTTTGTTTGTTTCAAAAATGGTTCCGATTTAAAGGTGCTCGTATTGAAGCATTTTGGCAAAAATGTTTCGTCTTTTGTTGCAGTTGAGTTCTACACATATATCGTTAGTTTGGAAATGTTGACTAACTGATACTTAGTAAGGTAAACATTTCCGTTTAATGATTCCCAGCGCATCTCCTGCCTGACTCCGACATCGGGCGCACAGACGTATCGAGAGAAAGACTCGGTGTAATCAGGTTCCAAAAATCAAGCGAGACCTCGTAATTCTCGCGAGGTTTCATATCGATAAGGTCGGCGAACATTTCCAGCGGCTATTAACGGCGCGTTTACTGCCTCCCCGAACGCGCCTGATGTGGATAAATTTTACAAGGATTATTTTAATGCTAATGTCATGCGGCTGACTGCGCCGACGGTGTGGGGCATTAGGTAGGGTGTTTCGCTGTCAGAGCGGAATAAAACCCACACCACTGCGAGATATTATTCCAGCTGCTGGGGCGCTAATATCGATATACATGTATGTATGTGGAGGAAGACGGCATACATTGTATCTTAAACTTCCCTTTCTACAATCACGAAAGAAGGAGCTCATTACGGAAGCCACAAATTCCCCCATCTTACATTTTGCATGTTCAGTCCACACATTACAGAAAAGCTTTAATTAAGGTAGAACACCTTGCCTTCCACTGTTACATAGAAAGAAGTCTATTTCTTAAAGCTCAATAACTTAAGGATAAATGTTAAGATCAAAGTGTTAAATTGTTGTTTTTTCCCAGTACATCCAATTAGCCTTTTGCAAGATTTTGTAATGAAGTCATTAATTAATATGGGCTGGGAGAACTTCGTGCCTGTGGCGGCATCCAATCCATGCCTGGGTCTGCTGGAGGAAATAGATCGGGAATGCGCGTGATTCTGGCAGCGTCTGCGCCTAAAGCATATTACCATTCAGCAATATTGGCATTACCTAAGTGCCTTTAGTCGTTAGCGCCAACCACTACTCACACACACATGCCGCACGCACATACCGCATGTTCAGCCACAAAGAACACAGAAACGTTCTGAAACGTTCTGAAACAGTCCGAGATGTTCTACTTATTCATACATGAGCTGGTAAGAAAGCTTCCAGGTTGATGAGGAGTGGTACTATTGTGACTGTAAAGCCGGGCTCCGGCGGCTTGTATGGCAGATCTGCAGAGCTGAGTCGGTATATCAGACCAGGATGGCAGAAGAACATGGCTCTCCCCCTCCAGCCATCGATTTGCGCGGGAGAAATCTCATTTCTGCACCGTAAAGACGTGACCTGCTGCTGTCAGCCAATCTTCGACAAAGTGCATCATTCGACGTGACTGGACTTAATCGGACACATCGATACATAGCTTGCTTCACCACAAGAACGCTGCACTAACGGATGGTATAAAGGCACCGGAGCTGCCAGATTGCCACCCAGAAAAAGTTTCTTCCTCTAGGAATGACCTATTGTCGAGTTTGTTCTGATCAAACTTTTGAGTTCTATGGATCAGTCTGTAGCTTGTGTAGGTGAAACAGGTCTTAATCAGGACTTTGGGTACATCATTATATGGACTAAGCTACTGTTGAAGCTGTTGACGCCTTCCAGTTTCCGCTTCCTGTCGTCATGGCTACCACATCATTTCCGCTGAGGGCCTCTTCTCAAACCTCGTTTATGCAAACAATAGACCAAACACACAGTTACATTGACATATTTATCCGGCTTAAACTTACAGGTGGTAACAGAAATACATCTCCTTAACATATTTACCTCCGCCGATGAATTGATTATTCCGTTTTGTCAGCTGGTACGCTAACTATGGATGTTAAAAGGTTGTTTTAAAGTGCGGTCTTCACAGTACGATTCGTTACAGTTTAAGAATCCATTGCAAGATGAGCCTAGAAAGTTTCTCTGGGATTACAAGATGGCAAACTTTCCCTTGCAGCTTCCTCTCAGACTGTATATCGTTCAGACAGGTATTGGCACCCTGTCTCTCTAATATACTACAGCTTGCTAGGCAGAGCAAGCCTTAGATACTAAGAGCTAGAGTGCAGTGTCATTTAAGGTGATCTTTCAATTGTCTCGGTGGTCTACTTCATGGCCTCGGGTTAGAATATTGCTAGTGGTAGGCCTTGTAGACGAGAGCCTGTAAGTCTACTACATTTTGTATTTACCAAACCATACCATATCAGCCGCCCTACTTGAACAGACTCTGTGGATTACAATCACATTAATCATGCAGATCCTGTGGAGCCCTGCGCTGCATCCAAATCCACTTCATGTTTTATTTCTTTTCATTTTCACAAAGGTGAAGGTCTGACGTGGGACGGGGGTAAAGAATATCATCTTTCTAGGCTGAAGATTGGAAAGGAAGACCTGTAACATAAAAGGAAGAGCCATAGCATGTTTAGCTCTACATGTATCTCCAATGTCCGATTCAGATAGCATATGAATGGGCGTGTAAGTTAAGGTACTTTGTCGTTTTGGAAAAGTCTAACAGCCCGATATATTTCAACCCACTTTTATAAAGCGCCCTTGCCACCCCTTTGTACGAGAAGTAAACACACCGATAACTTGAATAAACTCGGTTCCCAATCGAAGATCTAGACTTATGGGAGGTACGTGATAACGTTGTGCTCCCAAAACATGTCTTCATGGAAAGCTCCCTATTTGACGGTCTCACGTAAAGTAGGAATTCGACCCGAAGCAGTGAAACACGACTTGGGATGATCACATTTTCCAAGGCAATAGCTGCAAAATGACGGTCGCTCATTACTCATCAGCGAAACACAACCACACGCAAGTCTTTAACTAGTCAAAAGTCAGAGCTGTAGGACAAAAGTCGAATCTACCAAAGCCCATTCTTACAGTTGTTTGAAATTATCGAAGATTGAGACACACGGCAATATTCGAACTCGTTGAAACTGGTTATGCTCATGCCTAGCCTATGTAGACAGTAGCAGCGGTTGTGGAGGTGTGGCCAGTAGTGATTACAAAAGTTGTACGTGTCACTAGAGAATAATCATTATGGTAGCAACTGTGAATACTAACTAATTCAACATAGATGTCACTTGAACGAAGAAAGGGACTCCCACGTTCACTTATATATATAGAAATGATGATACGTAAGGAAGGAGAAAGTACCGCTGTCGGAAGACTGACTGAGACGCCAAGGAAAAATGATAAGAACAAAATGAGGATTTTGTACTAAATAAAATTCCAAACCAATTTTTGGATCATTACAAAATTACAGAGGCAGAGACTGCAGTAATCCGGGAATATGTGTGACATTCTAACTATTTTGAATCACGCATTGGCTGTTACAACGAGAAAAAAAATTGCCTTTCTCTCTGAGATAGACATCTATAATCATACCCTTGGTGGGGAAAATGTTAAGTTAAATGCAGCACCAATGGTGAGCTAAAACGTTGCTTTATGAAATTTGATGTATCGGTGACAGCTTATGATAACGCCATTACTCTTCTATTCTATTATGATACATCAGATACTTACTGTCATAACGTTTCCATGCTATTTGATATATCCATAACGCGTTGTAAAGCAAAATATTTTGTTTTGACCTGCCTGGTAAGGTCATCTCACAACGAAACAAGAATAAGTTTCATCCCAAACGATCCCTCCCACAAACCGCTATCTAATCAGCCTGGCCTCCGAAGGACAAACGGTGAACGAGCCGGCAATCCGGGGGTACGAACCTATTGGAGGGGATAGCTCACTAGCCAGCGAAATTAGATCATATTCATTAAGGATCAATTAAAGTACGAAGCCGAGCCATCTGCGACAACATTTATCTCACTGTCCGGAATGGGAATAGATGGGAATAGAGTGGCGTGTCGATAATCCAAGGCTGCAATGGCTTCCATTCGATATGCTTGTCAAGCATGTCGACAGTGCCAACTGGCCGGGACTGGGAGCTCTGGGCAGAGATGCATCGATATGCGATGGTCTTCATCAGTCATTTATTCTCATGGTTATTAATTTGACCCTATTCTCCCTCTGTGGATGAGATATCGATGGGAAGGGCTGTGGAATCCTATCTTGTCTGGCGTGGCGTGAGTTTGCATATTCATGACCAAATGTGATGGTGATCCGAAGCAGATTCATCACGAAACTAGTTTAGTTTGCATCACTTCACTCCATTTGCTATAGACCGGTACGTTAGTCAGTTTATCTGCCTGCCTGTCTGTCTGTCTGTGTGTATGTGTGTTTGCCAGTTTTTTTACTCTCCTCTCTGGTTGCATTGTCATTGCCAAATTGTTTTTTTTTTAGTTAAGGTCACCAGAATACAAGCCTCACTGGGAGCCACTCAAATGTTTTGGGGTTACTCTGGGTAGCTGGATTATGCTGGATTGTGCTGACACATGTCTGCTTCTCTTTGTTTGGAAAGTTTTCGTTTATACCCTTCAGCAACACAATGGAGCATCATCATCAACATTTTTCATCCTCATGATGAGGTGGAACAAGTAAAGTTTAAAGCTTGTTCCACAAAAATTAAGTTAAAAAAAGAAGTTTTCAGTGTGGAACGTCCTCGTGGGATGTGGGTGTTCTCTTTCTTGCCTGGGTGCGCGGGTCTGCATTCTAATGACCATATGGTGATACTAAAGATTCATCAATCTGATTCAGTTTCTTCACTCCAATTCACATGTCCATTCGTCTGCGCGTGCATCTGTCTTGAACTAGCTGTACTTGTGCGTGTTTTTCGTTACCGAGTTAATCACGCCGGTACCTTTTACTATTAGATATCTGAAATTTGTACTGATATTCTTTTTCATTCTAATTATCATATATAAGCTTGGGTGTAGCATTTGTGTATAATATCATCATCATTTGTGTATAATATTACGCACCGCTGATGGTTTGTACTTGCATGAACCAAATCCTCGGGTGCTAAGAGAATAATGCCATTCATACTGCACCCGGGAATCCAGCCGTAAAGGAAACAAAATGTCACCTTTACCGGTAATTGTTCATTCTAATCAAAATAAATGTTCCGTTGTCTCCTTCATTCGTCAAAGCGATCTTTCCTGTCCCGTGGCTGTCCGCAGGTGGGCAGGTGTTGTGGCGTGCGCGCAGTGTGCCCTTCACGCGTTAGCTTCCGTTCGGAAGGAGCACGGGATGACGGCTTCCTGCATTTTAATGACCTGCGACCATGAACCTCCTGCTCACAAACACCTGGTTAATGCCGTCTCAATGCGTCATAAAGAGCCATAGATAGATGGTCTGTAATTAGATACAAGCACTCGATTGCGCCATGGTTTAGAGAAGGGTGTGAACTAGTGGTGGGTACCGGTACGGTAGACCAGTACAAAACCTTTTATTTTAAATGTCTTGTTGGACTGGTCCGGAAAAACCGGACCTGAAAAAATCAGTAGACTGGATTTTAGACCAAGTAGAAAATAAACAGAAAATATTGGCAGGCGTTCGTGTTTCTTGGGGCTTACCAGTGCAAGAAAAGAACAACAGCGAAATAGAGTAAGGTTTATGGTCATTTCTACCACAGTCAACATTCAACCTTGGGCAAAGTTAACATAGGTAGTTTAATAGCGTTATGTATATGAAGATGAAATTTTAAAACGCGAGTGGAATGTGAATGCCCCTATGGTCACCAAATTTCTTTATAGCGGAATGGACCATTGTTTGAGTATCGTCTATTCACAAGCTTTCAAAGTCACAGATAATCAGGTCCAGGTTAAGGTCTGGACCTGGTCCTGGTCATCTGGACCTGATCCTCTGGACCTGAACCGGACCTGTACCTGAATGTTCAGTACTGATACCCACCCCTAGTGTGTACATAGGTGGCAATGTGGTATTGTGGTAATGGTTGTTGACTTGGAATGCAAAGATTCTGGATTCGAATCCCAAAACCCAGTGCTGCGCCGTGGGAAAGACAATGCACACCTATTTCGTATTTCCCTCAATCAGCTTAGGTGAAAATGGGTACCCAGCTTCGCCTAAAACACGCCTTGAACAGCTGGAGCCGCATATCTGGTTAGAGAGTACTATATAGAGGAAGTTTGTCTACGGAAAGTTGCGTTGGCGTTGTGTCGCAAGAAAATAATTTTCCGTAAACTGACAAAGTTACTCAAGACTTAACTAAAACCTAGTCTGTATGCCATCCTATTTAGCTTACGGGGCGAGAAAGGCAGTCCCGGGAAGATTTTTTTGTGTATCATGATTATACCCTTGTTAATTGCAAACTTTTACAAAACCAACAACCCAACCATAAAGGCATTCATCAAACGAAGCTCGCAACAAAGTGCAAGCTGACTGGATGTATATTGTCTACAGACATTACTATAGGAAACATGCTAATGCGCCACAGTTAACAACGCATTTCAAACGGGAGACAGGGAAAAGATGACCGCTCGCTGATGCGCCGTTTAATTGTTCTGTGAGTGCCTTTAGGCTTTTATGACCGGGTAATGAACCCCCAGGGTGTGACACGGTAAGAGGGTGTGCAGTTCCCCCTGTCCCTACCGGAATCAATCACTGTTCCCGCGCTCTTAGCGGCAGCCTCGCGCCGGGAGGAAGCCATTACGTGTCCCCATAGCGGCACACTGCTGACAGATATATCGGACCCTGGTCCCCTATTCTGCTGGTGTGGATGGCGCTAACAGATATCGCATAGAAACGACTTTGGATTGAAGTAGCTTCCATGGCAGTGCCTTTCTTCTTTCTTTGGGGGGGCCCGGGGTGATTATAGAAGAAGACGGCGTATTGGATACGGAATAGAAGTACAAAATAAACCTTAAAATTCTATTTACTGAATGATAACGAATAGCGTTGGCTAATCTGTAATATCTTATTACAATCAAACGGCACTGATAGTGTGTTTCAAATCTTTATATGCCTTGTCACCTATAGAATGCGTGGGCGGCATACGTGCTGGGATATGTATTATTTGCTCGTTGCAGCATAGCTATTTTGAGTTGGGTTGGGTTCAGGTACACGCATGGCATCTAGATACGTGTATAACACACTACGGGAGATGTTACTGACGTCACGTCGCGTAGCAACATCGCTGCCCCTTCACAAAACCCAAGACTAACACAGGAAAGGTTAAGTTATCCAGCAAGGACATCCAGACTGTGACGTCATCTCCCTGGCTCAGAGAGGGTGTGGTCTAACACGGCAGTCTCAGCCTTTGGTCGGAGGCAAGCCGGGGGAGACGGCTGGGAGAGAATATAGGGATCGATTTCTACGTCATTTTCAATCAGCAGTTACCCACACACCTACACAAGCATGATGGAGGCCCAGACATAGGAGAATATGATGCATGGACGAAATGTTGAAGACTTCCCTCCATATAAAAGGCCCAGATGAAATTGCCTGCCGAGTGGGGTGTATAATGCATTGCCGGTCCATGGTCGCGACACGCATAGATATGATGGGTGGAGTCGATAAGGGGGACAACTTTAACTGATCAGCTCAACTATTCAAGCCCCAAGTCTTATGTTTATGATGCGGTATTCCTTTAGCCTTTAGAATTATGGTAAACAGTCTCCCCTCAGGGGTAGAGTGGCATTTTGTTATGGTGCTAAACTCAGACTCTAAAGAACCTAGGTTCGAATCCTCGACAGGTCCCTTTAAATCACAAAACACTAATAGTGTCTTTGGCGTCAGTTAAATGGTTACCTATCTTCGGCTATGAACGTCGTGACTTCTTTTGGAAAACAAATCAAAATCAGTCAAGCAACTGTCTCCACCCACGGATCTGGCATGTATGCTGTCGTTCGCTATTCGCAGACGTAACGCAATGAAACGAGAGCCGAATTCATCATGAAACAACTTTCCTGACAATACACTGCACCCAGCAGGTCGTACGTACGTGTGAGGCATTTCTATCGGAGGATTTTTATTTACGGTCCCACCTGACGTCAGGCTCCGACTCAAGATGCATCCCGAGCCGTACCCGTGCCCCACCGGGGTTGTCACGGCTAGGGCGCCCCGCTAGGTGGGACTCAGGGCAGGACAGTCCGCCATGATCACACAGAGGCACACCATGAGGCCTAGATACCCCGTGATGAGTACTGTGTTGTCGATAGGAAGGTTTTAGGCCTGAGATTATTACGTATGCACAACAGTTATGACGTATCTAAAACTGTAGACCATTACAATTTTTGATCACATGTTATGAACTTATTTCATGAACTCCATTACATGTTGTTGCCAGGAACGGCTGATGTGTTTCACACCAAGTTCGGTTCCCATCTTTCTAGAATAGACAACCCACACCTGTACACCATCCCTGTGAATGTGCCCAAACTGGGACCCCTCAGAGGCCCGTGCTCGGGCGGCTGTCGTCCCGTGCCAGACAGTAAAACCGTGCCGGTCAATGCCGTGTGTAATATCTGCGCGAGAAAAAGGGGTTTATGGTCCGTGCGATATCAGGAAGCATAATAATGGCCTCAGAAGCGGTTATGATGGGATCAATTCCAATCAAGCCGACGTCGTGTGTATACCAAGTTTTAACTCACCGGGAGGGGATAAATTGTTTAGTGGCCTGCTAAAGATATTACAGGGTGGCCGTGAGGGCTGCAAAGCGCACTTGTCCCTGTGCTTTAGTAGGGCAAAATGAAGCACTTTATAAATTTATATTTCATTTATTCTAATACATATCATATATATATATATATATATATATATATATATATATATATAGAGAGAGAGAGAGAGAGAGAGAGAGAGAGAGAGAGAGAGAGAGATACTAGTAGATACCTTTATAAATAGAGAAAGTATAGAGATGCATATAAGGACATATGTAGCTGTATATAGCCATTAATTGAAGGCTTAAGAAATTACGAAACCAAACACAACTGTATTGACAGTAACATTGTCAGTGAAGGATGTCAATACTCCATGCGACCACATGACATATTTGTTAACTTTGTGTTATTCACAAGCATAAAGCAAGTCAGTTTCATTGTTTAGTTAAGCGTCCAAGAAAAGGATGGTCCGATAGTTAAGGAGAAAAAGGATATATATTATCATTTTTCTGCAATCTTCCGTCAACTGTAATATCATCATTTCCGTTCAGTTCAAGGAAAATACTATATATGAGAACGATACAACATTTTGACAAAAATTCCGACAGGTTCATTTCAATCCATTTGCAACCCTGAGGTGATCCGTTTCACCTCGCATGTACCGTGCGTGGAGCGATCAGCAAGTGTTTTGAGTGTGGCGTCTTTTTATTGATTTTATCATATTCCACATACTATTTCTTCTTATTACTGTCGCTTTACATTCTTCCATTTAAATTGTAAATCTTACTTTGGTTTACTCGGATTTCCTTTTTGACATCTTTCTTTTTCCATATAATGATCTTTATTTGCATGGCATTGTCCACATGGTCAAAAAGCAGTAGTTTGAGTAATTCTTTCATACCAGAGGAAAAACATCATTAGCATAGTTTTAATGGTGAAGTAGTGTAAAGACGAAAACTTAAACACAAAATATCTATACTTCCATTAAATCTTTTGTATACACATTATCACTAAATCTAGCATTTACAAACAAAACATTTAAGTTTATCAAGCTATGCAACCACTAAATTATTTATGGTTTACATGCATGCCTCTCGTCTGTTCTTCAAAATATATTCGAACTCACAGAGTTTTTGTTGTTGTTTTTCATATATAACTAGTGCAGTATCACCCGGTGATGAAGAAACCCCCCTCCCCATCACTCCTGCCCAGCCGATATGAATAATTCACGCCGACATTTTCCTCAAGGTGCGCTGCGAGACGTCTCAGCGCTGAAGGAATATTCCTCTAAACAATATCTAGCTGGGGCTTCCAGGGGAATTCTGCTTCTGGGTTCCATTCCCTAACAGGCCCCAGGGCTATGACATTGAAAACAGCACTTAACACCTATTTACTTACTCGACTCAGTTGAAAATGAGCACCCAGCCCCAGTTAGAGATGTGCTTTGAAATGAGACGTAAGCTAGAGGCCCCGTGTTTGAGGAGAGAACCAAACATACATATTGAAATAGTAAGGATCCATCCCGGTATGAGTGGAACAAACCTTAAAGTCAGGTCTTAATTTGTGTATTACGCCTGAAGGTGTTAACCTGGCATTTGAAACAAAGAATGCAGTTTTGGTCAACAACCTGCCTGCCAGTTCAGTGTGTTGATGATTATAGATACAGCCAGCCGAATATGAAACCTAACAAATATCAAAATGTGAAAAAAATAGTATCAGAACCGCAAAGGTTTTATAAAATTTTGTTTAAGTTTTTTTTTTTTTTAAGTTCTTTAAACATTAGTGTTATTCTCCCACGTGACATTTTTTGGTATGTATGTATTACCGGCTTTATCTATACTTAAAACATTGATATTATGTTTATGCTAACTTCAACAAGATTTATATACATTTTGCCATGTTCACAGATTCATAGTATGTAGATATAGTGCTGCTGTAGTTTAGATCTTTAGTCCAAATATATCATTACCCGACCCGCAGAGACCACAGACGACCAATGGCTTTTCACTTCTTGCAAGTTGTCTAATTGGTCATGACGAAGTGCATCTGAAATCCGTTTTTTTTCTAAACTCTGAGCTTGATTACAACTTGGTTACAATCAGTAACTTACTAGAAAACGCACGTACATAATATCTCCCTCTCCTGTGTGTCCGGAGTTTTAGCTCCAGTGTTAAAACACCAGACACAGGACAAAAATGAGGCGTCGCGTCATTTGTACTGCTGGATGAGTGCGCGTATCAGTTGAATTTCAGCATGCCGATCTATCACAGTAATTTTCTTTACTTAAGTAAGCGTACACGCCGGTTCGCGACGTGAATTACAACACGGTCGGACGGCCGCGCGCGGGAGACTCGCAGACGCCTTGGAAGACAAGCGGCTTACAAGTGAAGATGCAATGCTAATGACGTCCCAGAGTCCCACGCGTCTTGAATTATTCCATGAGATGAAATATGATATGATATTTGGAACAATTAATAACACTCTGCGCTTGCAGCGAATATTATTACACAAAATGGAATGGCTCTTTTGGAATACACTAATAATTCCAAGGCAATATTTCGGGGCTCGAACTGTAAGGATGGAGCAAGGTGCGTTTGGAATTCTACCTGACATGAGACGATCGTACAGGTCGTATATTTGAATCTGGAACTAATTTTGTTCAATGATTGAACCTTGCCAACCGTGAGAGTAGGGTGGAAAAATCAGACGGATCAGCGGAGGTTACGGAGGCTGCTGAATACGCGGGCGTGCCTGGGATACAGATTGCCGCCTCTCAGCGGAGCACAAGGCCCTCCAGCAAGATTCCTCTCATCGGCGGGAATGAATCGCAATCTTGCCCCCCATCAAAACGGAGCAAAATTCTACAACTTCTCGTTACTTCTGGCTTTGATATTCGTATCGACTTCATGCTGGTTAGAAACCTCGGCTTGCACATTGGGGTACTCGTGGTGAGGAGGTGCTGAGTCTGCTGATGGCGGTAACGGCCATCATGGTTGAACGCGTCTTGTCCGTGACCAGATTTTTCCTGGCGCCTTGAGGGGCCCCTGGTAAGGAGAGGGTTGTGCCGAAAAGGCACACCTTGCTTTGAAATAATAACTATATATGGGAGTACGTTCCTCTGTAGCAACGTCGAAGGTCCCTGATAAAAGATGCATGAAAGCGTCACTTTGACATTACAAACATTGCAATCGCCGCAAATAGGCAGCATTGTTTATGAATAATAATTCTCAACAGGTAAAGGCATAGAGAAGGAGAAGATACAGCACGGAGAAAGTGACGGTACAGCCTAGATTTAATAGAATATCAAAGGAGACGAATCTTTACCAAAATTAATCTAATAAAAAGGTGGGTCTTAAATACGTGCCAATGCGATGGTTATAAGTAGAGACTTTTGGCAAGCATTTCGATCTGCATTCTGACATCAATAATTGTCTGAAATATTGGAAAGTGAAAAATGGCTCCATAATTGTGATTAAGGTATTTTCTAATTTGAATATCTACTTATGACTGCTTACACATGAAAATGTACCAATGCTTCATGTGGCCCCGAGTATGCAAAAATGAATACTAAAAGTTGGCTATCAAGGATTTAAGTCTTCCTCAGCATCAAACGTCTGCTTAACCAAAGGGAGAAAATGGCGGCTCCTGACGCGTGGGTCCTGACAGTTACTGCGTCACGTCTCTAATGCGGTCCTCACGATGACTACATTACAGGCAAAATGACACAGCGGTTACCAAACCGAAAAAGTCATCGTGTCTATTCCGCGTTTGGGAGCCTACACGATGATATCACTGAGTCATTCATCACAAGTTGTCGGCTCACATCTACTGCATGTGGTATTAGAATTTGTTTAAGTTCAAAACAAGCATCATCGAACTACTGGCGATCGACACGGTTGAAACGACAAGACGATTTTTTCAAAAAGGCGAAAAATAATACGTGCGAGGATGCCATCCATAAAATCAAGTCAGCGTGGTCTAACGTTGTGTAACACGAATGTTATTTTTCAATCACCTGTCTACCGAGTACCTGATGAATCTATCCACGTTCATTTGGTGTTGTATAACTCTGAGGAGGTTAAAAACCCATAGATATGCACAGGGAAAGGAAGTCGGCCTCGATGAATAATCCTGTTCCAATTGCAATGCTTCCTTGCTTGAAACCTCATAGTCCCTTATGAGTATTCTCATCACACTCGTATATCATCCACAGTCCTTGGATACCTTCTAATAGTGTAGTTCTTTACTCGTTCTTGTCAATATATTAAAACTCAATTACTCCAGCTGAGTCTGCTAAGATTAATAAGACAACCTATATGTGTCTCCAACGATTAAAGTCATGATGTTCTTTTGATACACTGTGTTCTGTGGTTCAATTAATATTACCAGCTTTGTAGTCCTGTGGTTTGGCAGCATTTGTAGCTCATTTTTTTCTATTTTCGATTTTTGCCATACCACATTAGGTCTCCAGATGATGTTATGTCAGTGTGGCCTAATGCTGCATGTAAGTAGAAAAGCCGGGTAGATACATTCTGCATTGTGACACAAGAAGAGTACTTCCCAATGGCAATAGAGAGTAAAACAAAGCCTTCATTTGCTGTAGGCTTTAAAATTGCATGATATTTGCATTTTCGTCTTTATGCAAGTGTACCTAACTCGTGATCACTTCGGGAAAGAAAGAGGTGCGTGTCTACTTTGAGTATTTCCATTCAAATCTCTTTATGCAAAAGAGCGTTTGGTTACTTTCTGCCTCCAGTCATTTCGGCGCACTGAAAACCCCCTACCAGGTGTTGCGTAGAGCGGCGCCCATCTCCGCTTCAGTAGTCCTTTGGTCACACAACTTTGTGCAGTTCACTAGCCCTCGTACTAGTACTCAACTACCACACCCTTTCTAGATGCCTCAGCAAGGAGATAGCGAAGGTGAGACAAACACTCAAGCAAATCACAAGGTGACAGTTTACGTCATTGTACGTTGTTCTACCTATCGTGGTAGGTACCTGGTCTGCTCCAACTGTTCCCGTCTCTGTGATGGATGTCTGTTGCCATCGTGACGTCACGTGATGGATATCTGTTGACACCTGGATGTGACGTGAGGTAATGGCTTCCTTCTCGCACCGTGACGATTCCATGTGACATGACGTCATCAGCGACCCTTTATTTTATCCGTTCATCCACGAGACATCAACACCGCCGCATCCTAGCGGCTTCCTGTGGGAGGATTGAGACGCAATTATTCAGACAAAATCATATCACGACAGAGAGACGGATAAACGGCAGATCAGCATCGTTGGCAGCTATTTGAGAAGGACGCAACTGAAGACAGTCATGCGTCATTTTCTACAGAAGAATTCTGTGTTATCACCATCACATCATTCGTGATACCACGTTTCTTTGATCGGAGTTTCTTTCTAACATAAACACACTATAAGATGCTCCCATACTCACTAACACACACACACACACAGACACACACACACACACACACACACACACACAAATAGACACGCACACACACATAGGCGAAGATGTACAGATATTTCAGACAATATAACTATTCTCCATTTTTTGCTTTTATGCATGGCAGCATTTTAGATCAGAACGCACTGTCTAGTTGACATCTAACATCTATTAGGCTCAGTTATGGTATCGTTATAAGCTGCTGATGATTAAAAAAAATAGCTTATGTTTCAAAGCTTAGCGCACTTAGTGACCTTCTTCACAGTTTCTCCACATTGTTGTGATACCAGAACTCTGCATGAAACGCCCCAGATTATCAGATACATGCGCAGCAGTGACGTCGTCTCCCGGCGTTTCCGCAGAGGTGCACACAGAAGCCATCCATCAACATCATCGGCCGACTGATTAACCAATTCCGATGACAGATGAACGGAATGGGCCGCGCAGTCGTTGCAGCTCATTTGATTACGTTTTGTCGCGGAATCACCGACACTCTATTAGCAGCTTCGCGTCAACTGCCGGACGGCATAACGAAGTAAATGGAGATCACTGAGGCCACGTCAGTCAGAGAGGTACCAGCGATGGAGATAACAAGGGTGGATGGGTAAAGAGATGGACAGGAGGGTCAACTCTCGTGAACAGACGACCATGTTCTGTTATGTCAAACTGACATAAACTTGACACACCCTGAATCACGTATTAACTGTAAGCCAAGCTTCATCATTTCCAAACGGGACGAAGACAGATTAAGGTATAATCGGCTAAAACAAAGCTAGCTTTCTACCGCAAATTCCCGTGGTGGTCTAAGTTGAATTGCGGCATGTCATTAATTAGACGACGAAAGAAACGATTTGTATGTTTGTGAGTATGTCTCCCTTTGTGTGTTTGTGTGTGTGTGTCTGTGTGTGTATGTATGTGTTTGTGTGAGTGTGTGTATGTATGTATGTATGTATGTATGTGTATGTGTATGTGTGTGTGTAGCATGCGCAGCTACATGTATGTGTGTGTGAGTGTGCCTGTGTTTATGTGATCGCGCATGTATGTGAGTGTGTATGTGCGTACGTATGTATGTGAGCGTGTGTGTATATTGTCGTGAATACATGTGTGTGTGTGTGTGTGTGTGTGTGTGTGTGTGTGTGTGTATGTGTGTGTGTGTGTGTGTGTGTGTATGTTTGTAAAGGTTAACGTGCGCGCTAATGCAATAAAATTGGATAGATAGCAATAGTGATAGTACACTTGAAATATGGGAGATCTACACTCTCCCTTTCTGGAGAAAATTGATCTCGATAGTTTGTGAACTGAGCAGCCTTCAGTCTGCAGATGAGCAGGAACATGGTCCTGGTCATACCGTCAGCTACAGTATAAAGGAACGCTGTATGGTGATACGGGAATTTGGAGTTCAACGTACAGAGCATTTCAGAAGTATCATTTCATCATAAATGTATAACAAAATTATAAACGAGGGCTCTATATGCGCAAGAGACTAAATTCGAAGGAAATGATCATTCCTGACATTCCTTGCATCTTTATTGACAACAGACAGGAAAAGGGACACATACTCTAGTCAGATGTAAACCCCTTGAAGATCTTTCCCTAGTTATGGCAATACGATGAGCTACATGTTTACTATTAGTTTGGTATCTTGCAAAGTAATACCGAATTGTGACCTGCCTGAAATCTAGACAGTAAGAATATTACTTCCAGTCAATCATGTTGAACATTATGTAAGTCTTTCATTAAATTATATCTCATAACAAAGCAAATGACATCGTCGGGCACGTAAAAAGATATCCTGTGCGTGTCCGAGACGATTTTATCTTTATTACTCTAATTAAAAAGAATACATGTATCATCAGAAGCCCATTCAGATATCAATCACACCGCACAGAATCATCAATGATGCGAAAGACCATGAAAGCCATGGCATATTTCCTTTCCTTTTCCCTTATTTCCCTTATAAGTGGATATGATTAAAATTTGGTACATTTTGATAGACTGGTGTGTTTCACCACCACTTCCAGTTTTAAAGATTTTCATAGACAGCATGGTGAACTTGTGACGGAATGTTTTTTTTGTGCTTGAGGTAAGAGTGGTAGATGCTATTGTGGGACATTCGGAGATTTGGGGTACAATTCTAGTTGATTCAAGCCGTTCTATTCTTTGTTTTGTACCACCATATTCCGGGATCCCCCTTCTCTAATCACATTCATCGTATACAAAAAATCGAAATGAAAATTTTTGAAAAGTTAACAACAGTGAATTGAGGCCATTCTCTCGACAGTTGTGGATATGCCGTGCAGAAGTCGGATGTCTGGAGTTCACAATGGTTACCGTCAACCCTTGTCGACAGTTGGTTCCGCCATAGCCTCGCTAAAAATCCAACGACATTAAAGAAAGCATGCACGAAAATTGCAACCGCACCTTAACGAATCTTAACATTTTTCTAGAGGATTTATGCAATTTTCCGTCCTTCTCACGTTCAAAGTCACGTCACGTTGGAGACCTAATCGCTCGGCACCAGCGCCGCCCTCAATGAAGAAAAATACCGCGAAGAGCGGTCTCAAAATATCACCCCGCGCACAGCAATATGCGTTGACTTTAATGCATACTTTTATACAAATACGCTCCCCGCGGTGTAACTTGAATGCCAAGGCATCATTCTTCCGTTAACGCGGCCTTTCTCCGCCTTCTGTTGCGGGAATATCTTTGCAAGGCGATCTCTGGTATCTTAATGGCTAATATGGCCACTGCTAATGCAGCGCCCTTAAGGAATACACATTTTATCGCGCAAGGTAAACCAATTGCGACAAGCCTTAAGCCGCCATAGCGGCGAGAGGACCTGTGTGAACGTTATCTTCAGGAAGCCCTGACGCGCCAAGCGCCTCACGGGCAATCCTCCTCCGCCCACCTCTCATTGCCAGTTACCGGTGTCGCCACCGACACAGCACCGTGATGGAGTGACCGGCAGGGGCCAATCTAATTTGCCCGGGTTCAAGTGTTAATGCTATCCACACGGAATGATTTACACTAAACCCCCCTTTCCCCTTAGTACCAGTGGTCGTACTTTATCTCTTCGTGAGGGCCGGGGTAAGGTAGTGGTCACTGCGAGATGCAATAGTCTATTGTGTAACAAGCTTCCCATAGCTATTCCACGGCCACAAATACATTATAGTCTTCTATTTTTCTATATTTGAATGTCAAGCCGTCCAGTTTCAATATGAAATTTCCTCATATTGGCAATAATTGTATTGAAACATCATCTTTGCGCAGGATCAAAGATACACACATTTGACTAATTAGGAATCAAATATAGTGATAAAGATACAGGTAAATCCACTTTCCTCGACTTTCCCTTACGGTGCATACAACTAACATTTTCGCCACACGTATTTAAACACTGTTTTGGACCCCTATCGCGGCCCCATCATAACTGATCGCCGCGGCTGTGTAAGTGGGGACGACGTGGAAGTGGGTGGATGTGGCGGATTGCATACTTCACCGCGATGTCGGAGGATTATCGTCTGTTCCAGGCGTGTCAAGCGGCGGTTATCTGATTTTCCTCCGAGTCTAGACCAATTAGGGTCGATGATTTATTACCACAAAACGGTTCGGTTTTTCAAATCGGCTCACAAACATGGCGGGATAGAATACTTTAGGATCTCATCACGGTATCTTTCCGAAAATAAGTTGTCTTTAATAACAATATGTTTTCTGCAATGCTTTGTTCAGTACGGATAAAATATATCTTAGAGCGATATCGTAAAAGATGCACATTGATTGGGGCCATAACAAGAAATGTGTACCATCATGGGTGATTCATTCAATCAACTGTCGTCTTGTGTTTTGTTGAGCTGGCGGTTAACGTTTGTTGTTTGATTCAAGGTTATCGTGTAAGTGACGTCACTGCATACGTCATGTCATTACGCGTTCTTTCTTACATTCACATCTTCCAAAGTTTGCACAAGGCACGAATTTGTATCAAACTTAATCTCCAAGCAGATCCTACAATGGCATAAGCTAGTACTAAACTGGCCAATGAGTTTAGTCAGCCAAATGGTGTACATTTGCCATGTAGGTGTAAATTTGCCACCGGTAGTCAAACACACTCCTAGGCCGGCTTCACTCCTCTGGCAGCTTTCGATACTATTTTATGCTACCGTAGGATCTGCTTGGAGGTTATATAACACCCAATTCCTGCGATTTTGCAAGTCTTTCCTTGCTTATCCTCACACTTGTAATGGCGCCCCGCCCCCCGTTTCGGCGCCGGCACCGCTCCATTTCTTCCAACCGTTTGCTTTGTTCCCGTTTGATGAATGGCGGGGCTATCTAACCTGCCGTACATGATGTAGTGAGGAGATTCCAGAAAAGGTCAACGAGGCTCTTCCATCTGCGGTAACGGCGCTGCAGCCGGGCAGCTCCCTCCAGGATAACGCTCTAATTGCCTGGCGTCAAAGGTTCTCCCGCCATTCATCACCTACTGTTAGCTAGGAACGTGTCCGTCATCTTCCCTCCTTCGGTTTATCTTGTCATGATATGGGCTCTATCAAGAGACAGATTGAAGGATTAAACGTAAAGACAGGCCTTCTACATGGTGTTTTCCTTGTATTGTTTACCGTTGCTTATCTGCCGTTTGCCAATTCTATCCACCGCGATTAGGCTAAGGACTTCTTTCTTCTACCGCATCCGGTTTATCAAGTCATCATGTTATGAAGACATACAGATGGATTGATGGTTCAGTACAAAGTCAAGCCTTTTACACTGTGTTTTTCTTCTATTGTTTATCGTTACTTGTTTGCCACATTCTCATTGATGACTAGAAGCATCATACATTAATGGCCGAGTTACAAGGCCATAAACTGCATACATCGGGTTTGTGTAGATCATGAAGCAGATAAAAAAAGCTACTGCTTAAAATGTTATCCATAAAAGAATAGATAGAGAAAGGTTACTTGACAGTCCTCTTAACTCAGATACAAGGCAAATCAACGAGTAAGAAGTGAGACAAACCATGTTGTAGCTTTCACTTCAAAATGTATGGTTTTCATATGGAACTGTCCAGTTAGGTTTAAAACCAAGCGATGAAATGTGTAAAGCCGTTTAATTGCACACCCCACTTTTCAGTATATTTCGTGCAACTATCCGGTGGTGCAACAAATCGAAGTTATCTATCTGCACCGCAACACATCGGGAGTTGGGGATCCCGTGCAATTAAAAGAAGTGTGCGGTAATCCGTTATGCAATGAACTGGCTTCTACTGTATTTGCATACCCCCCCTCTAATGGATGGCACCAAGCTATAGCGAATCTCGTTGGTAAGATTTGGTTTCGTACCATTGACGTGGGCACGGCTTGTTTCTCTCCCATTGCCTTCTCTGGTTCCCGGAATCATTTCGGAGGTATTAACGAGGTGTACTATGTGGCGGAAAGCTGTGATAAAGGGAATTATTCTGGGGCGGGGGGGGGGGGCGGTACATCTGTCATTACTATGCAGGCAAAAAGAGATGGAGGGGGGGGTGAAGTTTGTGGTGAATGAGTTCCTTCTTTCTAGGCCTAGTTCCTTATTTCTAGCTCCTTCTTATTTGCCAGTTAATGAGCAAATGCTGATGGAAAGTGAGCATGGGAAACATTCATGTGGTGAAGATATGAGAAACAGACAAATGACAAGGACAGTAACTGACATAATGGTCGTCAGAAGTTATATTTAGACAAGTTGGGCCCTCAAACAAATGATGTTGTGCAGGTGTAAAGAAATAAATGACACAATCTCTAAACCATCCAGCTTCATATCATGTAGCTGATTTTCACGTGACATGTCAACAAGAAAAGCGGAATAGAGATGTACTATTTATCTGAGTAAGTTTTATCTAGTCTCTAGTCGAGATAAATCCAAAAAGTTACCCATTCACTGCGAGTGGATAACTGAATGCTAGAGTTCGATTTTGGTATGTTATCACAACCGATGAGAACCTACAATGAAGCATGACAAATGGGCGCACAGTCGCCATGTGAAGGAGGTATTGACACGATGGTAGAAACCCAGTCAATTTTTGAGTACGTTTAACTTTACTGTAATCACAATCATACATCATTTTTTGCTCCTATTGACACCTTCACTGCCTTTGGGCCAATAATAGACGGGCGCAGCTACCATGAAAACACATATGGAGTAAAATGCAATAAACAAAGACGATTTACCGTCCACGCTAGACAGTGCGGCGCCTCCGCGTAAGCCTATCGCAGGACAATCGAAGTCCTGCCGCGTTGCGTGGAAAACTCGTTGGTTAGGCCCCCATTTCTAGTAGACGGCGATCACTGAGAGACCGTGCAACGACCAAAACTGCATTTGTTTGACCCCTGATTCCAATTGAAATCTGAAGCAAGATATAAACGTATGATTTAGAAGACAATGAAATACACAAAATGTACAAAGATCATTCCTTATCTATGTAATTCACTGAGCGACCTGAGAAACATTTGGTAGATTACTAGCAGCCGCAGCCTCTTGTGTTTGTGGTTTGAGCAAAGCTCGCCCCCCTCCCCCCTAGTAGGCGCCCCCGCCCTGCGATTCCTATCATAATGCGCAATCTTGTCCTATCCATTACAAACTGCCACCAAACGCGTAGGAATTGAATTATGGTCGCCATTAATAGTTGATGTAAGTCGCGTGTGTCGCTAACAATCTGATGAACTGGTGTAAGCAGGTTATTACCCATTATGACTATCTCCACGGGGTCGTAGCTGCATCTACCGGTCTGCTCATTTCTAAAATTGTATCTTAAGTTGTTTCTTACTGGATATTCTGCTTCTGCTAATGATTCCTTTTAAGCTTTTCAGACAGGTAAAACATCTGGCATGACAAAATAACCACGAGACGAAGGGGTAGTATACTCGTTTGCTGCCTACTTATTATGTATTTCTACTTCTACAGGCCCACCTGTCAACGTGACTATTAACATATTCATCAACAGCTTCGGAGCAATTGCAGAGACTACCATGGTAGGCTGTGCCCCTGCTCTATAGACATATAGATCCCTCGTAGGGTGTTTGTACTCATAGTTATAATATTTCAAGTAGTTCTATTACTAGTACTAGTAAGTAGCTCTGCCATGTTGAATCATTAAATCTTGGATGTTTTCAGGTAAATTTGAATTTGTATATGTAATCCAGTCATAAATACAAACATGCACAAATCCTAAGCTTGGACTTCGTTACCGTATTTTGATTATATCATACACACATCGACATTGTGGGAATAGTTAGACGATCAAAACATCTTTAATCCTATCAGAAAAAGAAATGACTTAATTCCTTCTCACTGGTTATACGTACATGTCAATATTTCCCAGGTGTAAGGCATCATGGGGGCGTTTCGTCACATTTTTATATTACGTAGCTTGGACGATAAACTCTTTTAATGAAAGCCATTCATGGATTTGTTCGTTTTCTCCAGGATTACAAGCTAAACATCTTCCTTCGGCAACAGTGGAGCGACCGCCGATTGAAGTTCAGCATGTGGAACGAGAGTCTGAGTCTCGATCCCAGTCTGCTGTCTAAAATATGGGTTCCCGATTTGTTTTTTGCCAACGAAAAAGGAGCGAACTTTCACCAAGTCACCACACAGAACCGACTCCTCCGAGTCTCCCCGGAAGGATATATTCTCTACAGTTTAAGGTATACACAATGCGGGCATTATGATATTACACTACTACGTACATGAACCATACTGGGGTTGAAATAGTTTAAGTTATTGTTTTGTTTTTTGACTTCTTAAAAACTTTAATGTACGAATATTGTAATGGCATAAACTCTGCTTCTTGCTTGCCCAAATTGAAGTAAGATGTATTGGAATTACTACCTACTAACTACTTTTAGTTACTTAACCACCTTACTAGATGTTATAATCTGTTTAAAAACTTCTTATTTTCGATGCGAACTTTAAGGCTTTTATGAATTGCTTAAGAAAGACATGTCTTACATCAGATGGCACCTTGGGACTGACTACAAGAAGTAAGACTATGGGAATGAATGTGCAATGTTTGGACCGCCGCATGCTGCATCCGCTCTCAAATACCGGCCTTCAATCAACTTCTTTTTTCTTTCCTCATCTGTATCCTGCTCTACGTTTGGTTGTCATTGTTGTTGTTGCTGTTGTGGTTCGTGTCTCCTCCTCACCATGACTGTTCTATCTCTCAGGCATTATAGGATCCTCTTGCGATTGATGCATATGACTTGACGGCAACTCCAATACATGAGGGAGATTTACCAAGTACCGATATTACTCATCTTAGAAAAAAACATTATGAAGCAATGTATATCGTTAGATGGAATAGGTCTTCTTAATAGTGTATTTGTTCGGCTGTCGTTGATCTAGCAAAGGCAGTTGTTTCTCGTTATTTCACATCAAGTCAATACAATGTTTGTCATTCTGTTATTGACTTACTTGCGTTATTATCTACTTAAGACTTCTATTTCAGTTGACTTTTGTTCTTATTCTGATATGTCGTAATGTTATGTTTACTTATGCTATAATATGTTATGTTTTGTAATGCTATGCTGTTATTTTTATGTTAAATAATGTCATGCCATGTTGTGTCATGACATGCCATGTTATGTTATGTTATTTTATGTTATCTTATGTTATGCGTCGGGGTTCTCCTACAGTAGGCGACAGACATATATTTTCTGGCGAAAAGAATGAACTGAAACTTCAACTGAAAGAAAAGTAGAGGCCAACAACTGAATGTCCATCAATCGCAATGAAGATTCTCCAATGCCGTTCTTCCTTCCCACACGGTTGCCTGTCTCCTCACAGGTTAACGTTGACGCTATCATGCCCAATGCAGCTTCAAAGGTTCCCCATGGACTATCAAATGTGCAAGATGGAGTTAGAAAGCTGTAAGTTGGTGTGATACGCATTTACCCTGAGTTAGCGTCTTATCCAATCCAGGTATTTAAAACAACACGACAACTTCCCACACAGGTTAACACTGAGGCTGTCATGTCCAATGCTGCTACAAAGGTTTCCTATGGACCACCAACAATGCAACATGCAGCTAGAGAGTTGTAAGTAGACAATACTGATGAAGTGCCATGGACAGTCTTTCGGAACAAACTATAAACCAATCAAAGTTTTGACGCAGAGACGACTATTGCAACTGTGATTAAACACTGTCCGCCACCACAAAACTCTACAAGAATATCAAGCCACTTGAATAAATACAAAAATTTCACAACGATATCACTAGATCAAGTCAAGATATTCAAATGAATGAAGTCATCGACTTGACGACTAAATACAAAAAGTTTTGACGACGTTTTTACTTGAAAACTTGGAGAGCTTACGCCCGTGGCATTTCATCTTTAACTTGAACTGGTCTCCATCTTAAACTGCTTGGACGTTTCTTTCGTTGTTTCTCTATCATTTTTTTTAATCTTTTGGAACATTTGCAACTTTGTTCAGAAATCGTTTGCAACTGCACACCGTTCTGAATAGTGTTGTGATCCGACACAGCTGCACTCCATGCCGAGCCCTGCTGACCGCACGCACATGCAAACTTCTGCGCACTTTCACAATTTCTCCTGTTTTTTATCATTCGCTCATCACCTGTGTTACCTTTTCATTTACCATTTTTTTCTATCATACTTTGTCAGCAATACCAGCACGCTGCAGCCTGAGGATGCCCTGTATCTGTACGGATCTCTGTGTGTCGTGTAGCATGACGTGTGTGTACTGTACATACCCTTCCTCAGGACGACATCGCACTGCACTATCTTTCACTCGGTTTCTCTTCGATCCACGCCTTTTCTCTCAGGACCTCGTGGAGCCTTTTATTATCAAAGCTACCACGCAACCGCACGAAAAGTATCATTCCATGACAGTCCGGCGACATAATCATAGTCAGTTTAAATTTTATTCAAGACATCTATGTAACGCACTGATGCAACTGTATCAACATCAGCTTTAATTAAAAACAAAAATACTCAATAATTAAAAACAAATAAAATCCATTGAAAACGAGCCGTGTAGACAGCTAACCTTAGCGGTACACCAATGACTTACCAGGCATTCACAATAGCCTTTATACTCTTAGCCCACTGGGTTGGCTTTAGAAATAATTTGCAGGAACTTGTAAAACCAGGAATCTATCACTATGGTTGATAACTATTGTTAAGTTGCCCCCACCCATGAAAACATATTGCTCAGCTTCAGTAGCACATATCGAACAGGATTGTACAGCGATTCTCAAAAGCAGCATTAGAGAAAGGTGTTCCCCAAAACCCGGTACGAAGGTAAGGGTACCTGTATATATATCTACATCTTGATTTACGACATAGGTTGGCGAGTCGGTAACAAAGTCACTTTGGTGCGTGCGTGTGTTAGTTTCGTGTGTTTACATGTACCTAATACGAACTATATCTTAGCGTAAGGTGCAAGCATGCCAGCTTTGTGACCAAAACGTTTTCAGCCAGCTAGAAAAAAAAAACAAGCAACAGAATGAGTATTTCTAGTTTGACATGCATTCAGGTTGAGCAGGGCAGTAAGCTTACTGGGTGGTAATTGTCCCATATGCCTTTCTTCCAAGTGCCTCTTACAAAACCTACAATTGGTAAATCTAAAAAAAAATATATTTGTCCTTTGGGACTCGATATTGGCATTGCATTGTTACGATGCCTATACCTAGATACTTAAAACCACGCATATTTGACATCGTGCATATATAATCACACCATTTCATTTTAGAATACAACGAAGTGATTATGACAAATGTCATATTTATTCTATCTGTAGAGTTTGGCTGCCACTGGGCTGATGTTGTATCGTGGTGACACAGTGCGTTAGCAAATTTGCTTTAAATACAGCGCTTGTTCCTTGCAGTTGGTTATACGACGAAAGACTTGATGTTCACCTGGGCAGCAAATGACTCAGTCCAGCTGTCAGATGACGTCGAGTTACCGCAGTTCGTCATAGACGGCATCAAAACAACAACATGTACAAAGGTCTACAGCACAGGTGAGTCAAAACAACAATATGTACAAAGGTCTACAGCACAGGTGAGTCAAAACAACAACATGTACAAAGGTCTACCTCACAGGTGAGTCATAACTACAACATGAACAAAGGTCTCCAGCACAGGTGAGTCAAAACAACAACATGTACAAAGGTCTACATCACAGGTGAGTCATAACTACAACATGAACAAAGGTCTCCAGCACAGGTGAGTCAAAACAACAACATGTACAAAGGTCTACATCACAGGTGAGTCATAACTACAACATGAACAAAGGTCTCCAGCACAGGTGAGTCAAAACAACAACATGTACAAAGGGCTACAGCACAGGTGAGTCAAAACAACAACATGTACAAAGGGCTACAGCACAGGTGAGTCAAAACAACATGTACAAAGGTCTACCTCACAGGTGAGTCATAACTACAACATGAACAAAGGTCTCCAGCACAGGTGAGTCAAAACAACAACATGTACAAAGGTCTACAGCACAGGTGAGTTAAAACAAAAACATGTACAAAGGTCTACAGCACAGGTGAGTATGTACAAGTACAAGTATGTACAAAGATAGAAATCACAGGTGAATCAAATCAATAAAATATACAAAGGTCTTCAGCATGGGCGAGGATAGCCTCTGAGACATCTCCGAGCAAATGAAGAAGATGATCCATTGAAGGACCATGTCTCAAACATTTACGGAGAAATCTCATAACACCTCTTGACGTACAATGTATCCCATCCTCCCAATTATCATGCACTTACCATTGATCTTGATTGCGTTAGTAAAGATGTAAAAAAAGTCCCAATGGAATATTATGGTTCAGGGTGCCTTCCATTATGCAAATATGTGAAATCGAATGCAAATATACCCCCTAAAGATTTTAAGTAAAGGATAATTCCAATGCAAGAAAGAAACATCATCGAATTTTCGTCCGATCGGACTTAAGCCTAAATCAGGATAGACTGACCAATCACTAAGCCACGTGACTCGGGTACGTAAATTGAGCAATTAGTATCGAGAACAACTTATCCAATTGCCGCTATAGGCACACAAAAAAATCTGTGCGTATTTCTAATGTCTCAGTTATTGTTAGCGTATGCCATATGAAACGTAGCTTCTGAGAATCATTATTAAAAATTGTTCATTCGTATGATGAATGAAGACCTTTATTGTACACACATACCCATTGGGTTCAGTACAGGTCGCAACAAAAGATACATTAAATATATACAATGAAATATAGACAATGAATCTACAATCCTATTCTACTACGTGAATTCGCCTTCTTCATATTATAATATTGAAAATGTAGGAACAGATATGCTTTATAAGTAAAGGTTGTCTAAATTCATAAGGAATATAATTTTGTCCATATTACTTAGTTGTATAATATATGATAATCTTACCCCCAGGTTCCTACACCTGTATACAAGCCACGTTCAACCTGGCGCGACAAATGGGCTATTACCTGATTCAGACGTACATACCCAGTCTCCTGTACGTCATTTTGTCCTGGGTGTCCTTCTGGATCAACATGGAGGCGGCCCCGGCGCGGGTGGGGCTTGGCATCACCACCGTGCTCACCATGACAGCTCAGAGCTCGGGGACTACGTCATCACTACCTAAGGTCAGAAACAACAAGCATTCTTTATCGATAGAAAATAATTGTTTTCATCAGATTAAAAATCATTTTGTAATAATTACAGATCATTAGAAGATATCAAGATGCGCAAACGTGAATTCATTATTATGCGCATGAAAAATTTTCATTGCAGTGGTATGTAGAAAAAAATATATTACAGGCAATAAAACCTGATGATGCAATCCATATGGCCAAAAAATCAGATTTAGAATTATTTCATGCCCATCTATCAACATTCGTTACGACTACAGCCTTTCTTAATTGATTAATGAAAAACAATGAAAGGTCAAAACGTCAGTTTAGCCAACTTTAAAATGTACAGTTAACAACAAAATTACTCCAAATTCACCTAGGAATTTTTCTCATTACTGAATGAAGTGCAGTGGCATTGGTCCACGCGTAAAATCTTGATTAGCTTTCATTTTCATCAAGGGCAATTGTGGTTTGATCTCATTTGCAAAAGTATGCTGGTGAACTTACACAACAAGTATGTATACGTATACATGACCATGGCGTGTCTGTTGCAAATGTAGAAACGAAAATACCTCTAAAGCATGAAATTTCACAAATACTGTTGTGTGAATATGTCATGTTACCAAATTGAATCAGGCGTTAAAAAAAACCCAAACCACTTCACATAACAACAATAAAAAGTTATGGAAAATATTCGGCTTGTCAACTGCAGATCAGTATATGGAAAAAAAAAGTAAAAGTTATGACGGTGGATTTTTTTTTACACCAGACCTCTAGTATTCATCAGGGTGGCAGGCCCGTTTGCTCAGCACACGTGATCTCAGGACGTGTGACGTGAGCAATGGATCAAAGTTTACAACATGTTATCCACCAACCAGCAAAAACATTAAATATGATCAAATTGGTGCATAAAAGCCATACATATTAGCTTTCCCAACGTAGGATATTTAGGTAGTATTCAATCCCTGTGTTCATTTCACATACAGCTGTATCCTTTCAGCCGTAGAAAAACGCTACGGTATGAAAATTGAGTGGATGCTGCACAGATGTGTGTGGATCCTTAATAAGCATTGGATAGTTAATTGATACAGAAGAGCAACTGTAGTCTACCTCCAGTCAGGAGTGACGCTTCCGTATGTGCGCTAGTGACAGAGGGTTTCACTAACAAGACTGTTACAAAATATTGTTTTATATTCTGTATACTGTGTTTTTCTTATGCTGGCGTATTTACACCATCAGTAGGTGATGCAAATTAGAATTTTTTCATCCGATCCAGGTTTGACATTTTTTCCTTTGACACCATGTCCGTTTCCGTCTGTTGCAGGTATCGTATGTAAAAGCCATCGACATCTGGATGGCGGTGTGCCTATTATTCGTCTTCTCTGCGCTGCTGGAGTTCGCAGCCGTCAACTTCTTGTCGAGAATGGATAAGGAGATACAGAGGAAGAAGCAGAGAAAGAACAGGCGGCCTGTAAAGGTGCGTTTGTGATATTTGAAAAGGACTGTAATATTACAGACCCTCGTGACAAAATGTCACAGATATCTATGTACAATTTAGTTAAATATGAAGTGGTATTAACAACGGTTTATAAGTCTATAGGTTTATAATATCTAGGTATCAAATCATCATTCACTAACCTGAGTCATGAGCGACTAGTCAAAGTAAGGTAAGTTAAGGTAAGGTAAGGTAAGATTTTACTGGGGTGCGAAATCGCAACCTAGTTAAATTAAGTAAGTTCCCACTTAACAGTTCTCTGTAACGAAATAAATCACATATTAATGATTTAGCATCAATTTATGACTCACTTTCACAGACGTGGAGAAAATGACTTGGTTAAGACGTAATATCTTATCTAATCAACATCCATGCACATTATCTAAGGAATCAAGAAGCAAACGAACTGCCACAAACTACACACAATCACAATGCCGTAAGTGTTGCTTAGACTATGGGGTACGACTGTAGCCCATTTGTCTAAAATGAGAACACACCAATGACGGAAAACAAGCACCTTAAGATGTTAATCTTATATTTTTGCGTCAGCCTTCACGATCACCTCCGATCCAGTCTTTCTGTGTTGATTCACTCGAGTATCTGCTGCGAAGCATCCATAAATTGTTATTGTCAGCTAGGACTAGTTTTAGCGATGCTGTAATGACAAGACATCACGCCTGGGCACTGATATTGTTCCTATCTTAATACCGCCGTAATTTGAGCGCAGCTCTACGGCCTTATCATCATCATCCGACAAAGGATCAGGTATCAGGTCTGCCCCCCCCCCCATCTAACTCAGTATGATCCGTTATCACCTGTTATATTGCTGACCGTTACCACTTCGTCGATGTTGAATAAATGAACACTTCAGCAGATTAACATAGCCAGGAACAGATTATCAGGCTTTGATTTCTTCCACCCGTTAACACCCCGTCACTTTCCAGTAGCAAGTTGGTACTTTAGATACTCGCATTTAGACAGTGGAGAATCGTAACTAATGCCCTGGGCTCACAAGTAAATATACACTTTACATGTATGTGCAGTACTCACGTGTTGTATATGCTGTCTTTGTAAGTACATGTATGTCTATATGACTTTCGGCTGAATCGCCGGCTACGTCACGTCACACATATTGCCATGCACTACGTATGGCGTCATGTAACCATTCAATATACTGGAGCAAATCATTAGGCTTTCTAGTTCATAATTTATTCACTTCCGCAACTACATGTTCATTTATATTGATATCAATCATAGGGTTATGCAAAAATTGTTATTAAGGGTGTGTTCATTTGCGAAAACGTAATTTTTGCCATCTGTGGTTTAGCCTTTACCACGTTAGACTGACCGAACTGTTAGGCACGTGACTTCACTGAACAGTGAGGTTGGAATCTGGTAATTGGACAGGCCATGCACTGTCTGACATGGCGAGTCGCCTGATGATTTTTTCAAGTCTATTTCGCACACCTTCCTCATTATTACACTTGAGATGCAGAGAGGCCTTTTTTCTTCGACGTTTCAAATCATAGATTGGCAACGTCTTTGCAGACGCAAGTTCCAGGAAGTGTCAACGTTAACGTTGCACGTAACAAACAGGGGAAAACGTGCATTCCTACAGATCTAGAGTTGTCAAAACAATGTGACGAGAAGCCAAAACAAACCTGAGCTAATATCCACTTTCAACAAACAAATTCTTTACGCAATTACCAGAAAAAACGGTTTGCTTGGCAATCATAATTCTCAGGCAGTGATGGATTATCCAGTTTTGTCTTACAACTTCAGAGATTATGATGTGGCGTCGTGTGTGGCTCGGAATAACTGGAGGAATCTAGAGTAAGAGGTTCCAAGTTCGATACTCGCTGTGCCCCCGACGTCGTGTCCATGGGAAATGCACTTAACAATGCCTTCCCGGGTACCTGACTTCTGTCAGAAAAGGCTTCCTTTACCTTCTGTCTGTACTGTGTATGGGGCACTGTCAAAATAAGAGTGCAGTGCCAAATTTTCCTCGTCTGTCCAAAACGCATTATCAAGAGAAAACGAAGATTAGGATTATGTATAGTCCATGCTCACGGGAGGAGCGAAACAAGCCGTGGCTACAGATCTGCATATGAAGATTAAGATAAGGATTAGGAAGGGTTCGCGGGAGGTCCCTGTGCGCCTGGTGCTGCTGCTTACCGGCGGTTCCATCTAACCTTTGGTGCAGATCAATGCGGGAGTCACTCGGGCCGGCACTTAAGTCTTGGCCTTGTGTCTGACAAGCGGAGAGCCGAGGGAGAAACCCGGGGATTGGGCCGCAATCTGCCCGCTTGGAGAGGATGCGACGCGCGCCAGAGCAAGAGATACGAACCGCTTGTCAATATGGATGCGGGTATGGATGGGGTGTGGAGGGCCTCTGATGTAGACAACGCGGGGCCGGCTGTCTGATTAGAGAAGCTGTGCTCGGGCCCGTCGTGTATAAGGAAGGCGTTATTACCTACCTGTTTTGATACGGCGCGGGCCCGCTGATTAGACTCCGCATCCCGGTATTAAACACTTGTTACGCAACGTGATGGAAAGTCTCGGAGGGACGGCGGATCAAACGAACTGAAATGAAAAGATCCCCCCCCCCCCACGCTCAACCAATATGCAAACCATGCAAAACTTCAGAAAAAAAAGAGATTGTCCGATGCAACCGTCTTTGTGTGCAGAGTCTATCATGTATCATAATATGACGTATCTTATTTCAAACTCACAGACAGAGAAGGACTAGTGTAACATTCTCGATAGCTCCAAGTCGCCGATGCCCGAAAATACCCGGCTACATAGATATAACTATCCCCGCAGTTTCTAATGCTTGGATATCTATATTGGAATTTCACCCACGCCACCATACAGTTTGTGCATTGAAAGCATCTGAATATGACTTTCCCATGAATTCAGTACTGTTTACGGTACTGGCTACCATTCAACTGATCCATTTCTGTGACAGAAGCCTGGGCCATATTTAAACTAATTGGATATTTCACCACCTACAAACGGCTTAATTTTATTTCAAGATCCCTGCACAATTATAACGTTGCAACTCGCACGTCTCCTATGCTGGCATCTTCCCTTCTTGGTGCCAGGTGGGCAGGAAAACCAACCGCAAAGGAGCCGGCGTCTGTGCAGCTCGCAGGCAGGTCGTGTGGTGCATGCTGAATGTGCCGGATGCCGCTCCACTAGCTCTGCCTGATGCCGGGACAGATCAGGCAACAGAAATGCGATATCTATGGTCTTTGCTTCGTCTGTTTCATCGCGTTACTTTTTTTTGGAAGAAGAAATATTACATTCTGCACTATTCTTATAATACAGCTATTTAAGCTGTCAGCGGTTATCACAATGTTTCGCTTACCATTGGATGTCCAGCTTAAATTCATTCCTTAAAACGTTAATAATCCTAGTGTGCTGACTTTGGGGTAGCATTAGGGTCTACCAAATCAAGCATGTTTTTCTGATGTTTCTTTTTTAATTTTTACCCGCGTACATTATCATAACACCCATCTTTGCAATCCAAACATGTTACTACAAAAAAAATCCAGATCCAAGAAACTAAATTGACACGACCACAATCTGTATGCACGCAGCGGAGCGCATCCGGGGGACTTGGACGAGACTTGGCGGCGCCTGCGCAATGGTCCCAATTCCCCCATCAATTCGCTCCCTTTGTGGAGTCTTTTATAAGTTCAATCCTGGTGCGTGTCCTTGGTAACTCGCAGAAAGGCCGTGCGTCGGCTTCATCAACCCGGATTAGGGATAATTTAGCGAATGTTCGAGAGAAATCAAGAAGGATGTTCTTTTCGTTACTATTCAACCGTAAGAACTCCTAGTAGGATGTGTCTGTCAGGAACATCTGAAGGCATCTAAGTCCCACAGACTTCAAGAGGACACATTTCGCACCAGTATACTGATGACGAACATAAAAACTGCCAACATGGCTGCTACATGTTTTTGTACATTCCTCACTTAATATTCGACACAAAATCATATATTTCCATGATAACAGAATGTTCCAAAAGCATTTATTCTAGGTATATTTTTTAAAACGTACTTTGAATTCACCAAATGTATTTCTGAGTTGTTGTTTTTCAATTTGCATTTTGTCATGCACCATTCTATCTAAATTTGTAGATGAATTTTTCTGAAATGTTATCAGGTATCATCAATTGCTTACGTCAGATGTCTATAACATCACACGGACACGTTTATTTGTAGTCTGAATCGACCATTGGATCCTCAAACTTGTGTGTGCGTGTGTTATAAAAAAAAGTTTCAGCTCTACTAAGCTACTCGTGTTGTATCAGTGAGAACAGGGTCTTACTGCTAGCTGTACCACAAGATAGATGTCGATATCTCTGGGATTGTTTTTCGCCTGACGAAGATAAATTCTCTTCTAATACCCATATATCAAATATTATTGTCTTTTACATCGTTGACTCGGTAAGATTGCATAATATCTCCTTCTGCCGACTCCATCGGGACATGTCCCCCTGGTTGTTCAGATTTCATTTCTCTAACGGTCCCGGGATCAGACATATTGATCCTAATTCCAGGAAGATACAATGCCGTTCTCTCTGATGGAGTTATGGCGAGGCGTGTGACGTGACCGCAGGGGTTATCGCTCAGTCTTATGGACTAGGCTGTATCCCTGGCCAGAATACACCTGGGTACATTCCGGCATGGGTACACCGGCTCAAGCTGCCAAAGAAACAATAAAGAAACCACCGTAGCGATCAAAACGTTGTGATATGAAAACAAATACCCGAGGGTTTAGAAAGTCTAGACTTTTATTCCAGAATAGCTTATCATTCTAGTGGTTATGTAGAAATGAAGATACAGTGGTATAGAGAAAGGCTGCTTCCACAATCTATGTCAGAGACATGTGGCGATGGCGTTCAGGATGCGGTATAAAAACAAATACATGGGAGTTTAAACAATTCTAACTTTTAGAATAACTTATTCTAATGGTTATGTAGGAATGAAGATACAGTGGTTGCTTCCGCAATTTATATGTCATAAACATGCCGGATGTGGCAATGATGCCTTCTTGTCATCAAACGTAGCAAAACTTTGAAAGCTTTTCGGAGTGCTTTGTGAATCCAATCAAATTAAAACCCAATCAAGTGTTGTTGATTGGTGAACGATAGCTTCCCCAGGGTACGATGGACGGTTTGACCTTACCCGCGAAACTTCCTTTACCAAAAACGTCAGAGACTTTGTCGTACCTACAATGTAGCAGTATTTTTTTTATATCTCGGTTGTACATAGTAAGATGATAATCGCGTGTAAAATTTTGTGGATTTGTTTAAATAAAACACATCTATCCACGATTATGGCTAAAAAGCAGATAACCCCAAGTAACCCAAAGACGTATTACTCAGAGTCCAATCTGATCACAAGGCCCCTTCCATTAAATCAATGCGCTGTAAAAATAGTTTTGCGTTCTGGAGTTGGGCCACAAATTACAGTCAGGGCACAACTCTTATATTACACCAGAACTCGATTAGAGCCCGGGATGCCTTGTTAGGACCCCTGGAATTTAATTTGACGGCAGAGATTAAAACCGAGAGAAGAAACGATGGCGTTTCAGATAACGAATTGTTGGCCCGTGGTCAGGGTTGGGAGAAATAAGAGTCTTGATCATGCTAATGGCTTCCAGCGTTGACGTTATCAGTCTTTGTCACACGCCTGCTTTGCCGGGGGCATTCGTCAACATCAGCGGCGTGACGCGACAGCCACCGCTACTAGCCTCGCCTCAGGCGCCTAGGGGCACCAAATAGTGGCGAGACAGCCACTGCTACTAGCCTCGCCTCAAGCGTCTAGGGCACCAAATAGTGGCGCGACAGCCACTGCTACTAGCCTCGCCTCAGGCGTCTAGGGGCACCGAATAGTGGCGCGACGGACATTGCTGTTGGACTCGCCTCAGGCCTCTGAGCAACATACAGTGTGATAAAATGATAGCCTCGTCTGCAGGTCTTTGGGAGATAACAGGGCGTAAGTTAGTCTCGGCTGCAGGCATCTTAGGATAGTATAGAGGTAACAAGGAAGGCACAGCTCTTAGCCTCGCCAGCTTGGCATGGCGCAGCGCTAAAAATTGTGAGCCTTGCATGCAGGCTTCTGAGGACACACGGCTTGTAATAGGGGGCGGACACTGCCACCTTCGTGCAGGTGTCATAGGACAGCAGAAACACAAGCTTGCATATATCTGAGGCGTAACTTGAGAGCATTCCCTGGTTATTCTTCATCTCGGGACGCATCGATTCGGCTGCCATGCTGGGCTGAGTCCTCCCAGACGGGATTACGTCTGTAACAGGTGCGCACAGGTGGCAGCGCCAGAGCACCCAGCGATCCCCTGGCTAGGTATGCCCCTCTATATCAAACAATGGGGACGATCTCGGGGAACAGCTCACACTTTTGGGATAAACCGTATGCAGCATGCAGCAAGGCCGACGTCTAAGTTGACCCAGAGAACGCTGTGTAACGTTTGCTGCTCAAGTTTTTAACGTCTGCCGTTTGAACTAGGAACGCACCGTGATGGCGGTTGCGTCACTGTGACGTCACCATAGTTGACATACAGGTCGCTCTTCCTGTTGTAGTCGGAAAGGTTGAACCGAAGAAGAGCTATGGTGACTGCTTGCGTCACATCGTCGTCAATGTTGCGTCACTATCGTCTCAAACGAAAAAAAAAACTGCAATTCATATGAAAAATGCAGATAAAAACAGTGGCGTTTTCAGCTTAAAAAATTAGCGGTCTAGTTAAAATGAAAAATTAAAAAAACACTTTCAGTCAGGTGAACAGTTAGATGTTAGTCGTTCCGGGATGTCAGCGAGGCGTACAAAATATTTATAAGAAAATTGAATACATTCAAGGTCAGCTGAATTTTCGACAATTATCTTTGATAAATAAGCTGCAATACGTATTACCTACATTTGTGTATAGTATGTCAGTTAAACATCCCCAAACCAACAACGTTCACAAATGTCGCCTTTGTCTTACACGTTCTGACAACTATGCTCCTAATGTATGCATAGCTCTTCCACGTTATTACTTGGTGAAATGAAGCGTACGACGTGATATAAAAGCGCTTGAAACGTGGCAACGCCGCATCTCTGTCATTTATTCCCGTCATACGCTTTACGGCGTCGTAAAACGTTGCTCGGAGGATCTTTAGAGCGCCTGTAAATTGTACACATTAAAGGTTTTCTTTACGTAAAGACGATATTTCTGTCAAAGTACAAAGGTCGGCGTGGCTATTAACTCTCCTTGTTTATAAACAAACTGCATATATCTATGAACTCACTGTATAAGAATTACGTCCCAAAGTTGATTTCCATTCTAAGTAACCGATTAAATGCTATTCCATGAATCAAGTAGCACACGTTAACTATGTATAACTTCTCATCAGACAGTAAGGTAAATAAAGGTGATGCAGTGTGAATATCAATGTGCACGTAATTGTGTTGGGTAATTTGTTTTGGCTCCAAAACACATCACCAACTTAAAAACTAACTTCCTAACTCTCACAATCTTTTAAAATTTAAAGAAAAAAAACATGCTAAGCCAGAACGTCAACATGAAGAGTCTGAGGAGAGCGTTAGTTCACACATTGTGTGCGTGCTAGAACAAAAAGTTTCAGCTCTACTAACTTAACGATACTCGTGTTGTATCTGTGAAAACAGGGTCTTACTTCTGTATTATGAGATAGATATCGATATCTCGGGAATTTTTGTTGCTTGACAAACGAAGATAAACTCTCTTCTAATAATACCCATATATCATGTATTATTATATTTTACATAGTTGCCTCGGTTAAATTGCATAATATCTCCTGCTATGACGACTCCATCGCGACATACCGCCTTGGTTGTTTAGATTTCATTTCTATTCAAGATTCAACCCCCTCCAAGTGCTTTCGGATGACCGATTGCTACGATTTTGCCAAGAAACAAGGAGCTGACTTGGAGCGGCCGTGCAGATGGAGAAGGCTCCAAAGTCAGCGGAGGCCCCACTGGCCTCCTCGTGTGGCATGGAGCTCTCCTGCATTTCACCATTTGAGAACTAGGCACCTGTTGAAAATCACATAACAGCATTCCACCCGAGAAGTGGAGAAACACCGTCCTGCGAAGAAGGCTAAACCCCGCCTCCGTTCAGCGAAGCAGGAAACGTGCAGCATGCATCGCAAGGCCGGGATGTCGTGACGCCGCAGAAATTGTTACGTGGAGAAGCATAATAATAGTACAGAAAGTGAGCGTCCATAAAGCAAAAAAACACGTCTTGAAGAATAAAGGAAGGGACAAGTTCAGATGAGATGTTCAAGGAAGGCGCAGATATATCATTTATCAACGATTGCATGGCTGACTAGATCCTGAGGCATATTATTTACCTTATTTACCTGCTGAAAATAAATCGAACACAAGATATTACAACGTTCTTCGGATTAAAATTATTTAGGCATGCTGGTAGTTATTGAGGTGAGGTCCTGAAGAAACATGGGGATTGGGGTACCCCTAGCAGTAGTTTCAGGTACTGCAGTTTCACAGGCCGACACCTCCTTCCTGACAGAAGTATGGTATAGTCAATGGTCAGTCGACCTTCATAGAGTGGGACGACTTCGACAAATGTATTGCAAGGAGATAGCTAGGGTCGCTAAAATTTATGAATATGTAGTGGCCATGACATTTAACAGATTCACACATTCTTCGTGGCGGTATGACTAGAGATATTCAACCTCTTGTTTTGTGCAGGACGAAGATGGTAGGAAGGAGCATCGCTTCTCGCCTTTCGCTGCGTTCACCATGCACAGAGGCGGGCCGCACGAAAACCACGCCGCCGACGTCGATCTTCAGCAGCGAAGGAACTCCAAGGTGGGGCTAAAACAAGTTAGTTATACCTTCTTCTGTTTGTCTTAGTCCCCCTTTCATGCACTAGACGGCGATCGGTGAGCGACCACACAGCGACCAAAATTGGTTTATGTGACTTTTCATTTCATAATAAGACTATGATGCACTATTAATATTCAAAAGTAAGATTGAAAAGACAACAAATCATACAAAGCGTAATAAATGTATAAAATTCATTGAGCGATCTTCCAAATCTTTGGTCGCATGGCGATCGCAGTATCTAGTGAAAAGGGGTGTGACGTAGGAAAAATAGACAATGGTCTGTACTGTAGCCTAGAAACCGATTTGAGACTGAGCCAGCGTATCCCCAAAAGTGTATGAAAACACGATGCTTGCATCTCTTTCTACAAGCAATACACTATAGAAAACCCTTTGTAGCGATAGGGAGTGGATATACTCTGTAGATGTTTACAGGGATTGAAGAAATGCTTCTGGTTTTATCGAAATTACATCCACGGCGATTGCTTATTTTGCTGCTTGTAGATTAATTAACTAATTGGAGAAGCACACTTGCCATTATAAATAACTGAACATGGTCTATGGAACTATGGTCATCAATCTCTTGGTAAAGACTTTTCAGTTGTGGCTGTTGCCTTCTTCAGAAAGAATGACCCATTACTTTTGGCACGTGACGCTGTGGACGGTGGGTCCAAGGTGCCTGGACGTTTGTATAACCTCCGGTCTCGACTGACCTCCAAAAATCTTTGACCTTTCACCTATAGAGTCACATGTTCGAAATAATTGGTATCTTGTCCTGAGAAAGAAGTTGGTAGGTGCGACTGGAAATTGAGAAATTTCCTCGTGGTTTTGGACCGAAAGTTCCTGATTATGTTACCCACGGTACCCACCGACACCAATAAGTTTCCATCCTACGTTTTTTTCCTGTCTCCTGTTATATCAATTTCTTTATTTATCTATTTGTTTCCATTTTGTTTCCTGACATCCTGCAGGACGGCTCTCCAGCAGTTGCCATCCTGCAGCCGAACCCGGCCCAAGCCGAGCGAGACAAGGCGAAGGAGGAGATCAACAAAACCAGGTTCCACAACTACGCAAAGAAGGTCGACTACATTTCGCGGACTGCTTTCCCAATCACTTTTCTCGTCTTCAACATGGTGTACTGGCTCATCTACCTGGTGATTCTCCAGAAGCCGTACGCGTAGCCGGATAGCGACTGAGAAAGCAGCTGGTGCGTAAGGAAAAATCAAGACCGCACGACAATAGTGCCATATTAGGAACAATTCCCGTCTTATCCGAACGGAGTCTCTGTAATAATGAAAAATAAAGAAGCAAAAAAAAGATACCAACTTGAGGATTTGAGGATGTTGTCCCCGAGAAGGGAAGATTAGTAGGAAATTAACAATTCTTAAATTTCTAAACTGAAGCCGCTGAAGACTGCGACATTTGGGCAGGACTGTACTACCGCTACATATACATATTAATAACGCGGGGAACTGAACCTTGCGGGCCAACACAAGACTATATGTCTAGTACTTGACTATGTTCTTCTTTTTGTGTAAAAAAACAAAACAACAACTTCGAGAAACCAATACCCGTGTAGAAAGAGTGGAAACTGCTGCTCTTCGGGACAAATGTACAATTTCGCTCTTCCAAAGTATATATAACTACGTAGATATCGTCCAAGCAGAATTTCGTGATACAGCAATACCACGCATGCGTCGTCGCCATAATATGCACCACGTCTTCCACCAATCGTAAGCCATCTACCTTCCTCCAATCGCGACGCTTCTTGCAGAGCGAGCGAGTTCCTTGAGTGATGTGTGGAATACCTTACAGCGGGCGGATCAATGCTTCCCATGCGGCTACAGTTACTTCAACTCCATTTCCATCGATTTTCGGGAAGTGCGAGAGGAATGAAGAATCGGTAGAAGGGCAAGCTTGCCAAGAGGTCAGCGCTACCGGGCCCGGGCATCTTCCCCCAACTCATCCCGCAAATTGCAATTTGTTTAATTTATACTTGGAGGACCATGTGTCAACGGTTATGAAATGCACGGCAATAATTTCATTATTTTAATGTGCGCCGGCTTGTTGTAAGAGCGTCCCGCGAGGAACCGACCGCCCATCGCACGTACGAACTTTCGGACGATGCCGGTACAGATTCCCGTGTCAGGACAGCAGATGGAGAGGAGACTATAGTTTCCACAGCCGCGCCACCATCTTTGTTAGGAGGGAAGCCAGTGTCGCCGCAGCCGCGAAAATGCAAATGAGGTGTAAGAAGAATATTGTACAGAGGAGGACTTTAACGCTGTAAATTTAGCCGTCCAATACAACAATGTCATTCCTCGTCGGTCATTCGCGCTCACCCGTTAGATAAGTAACTGTTTTCATTCTCTACAGAGTATAGAATTTTAAATATTGTACAGCAGATCGGATTTTAAAAGAATGAGGAGAGGGGGCAAGCTACCAAACGAATCTTCCTTTTTGGACGTCTTCCAGGACTGCGCCGTCCGCCGAAAAATTGCGAGTGATCGATCCATGAGCTCCCATCGAAAACCTGTCAAAGGGCGAAGGCGTTAATACGGGAGCGGCCAGGCGCGAATAAAATAGAGTTAATATTCACAAGGTGCTCCCACATATACATCGATATCCTGCGAGAGGAGCCGCTGGAGAGGAGGGGAGAGACGAGGAGGGGCGGATTTACGCCGAGCAATAGAGTCGACTTATTCCTCAGACTAGGATTGACGCCTCTCTGTCTGCAGACAACATCTTACTGTGAACGGGCGGACGGAATCCACTGGTCAGTTAGCGCCGCCAGTAGGGATGGCTAAAGACTTGTGTTTCCTCCCGCTCTCGTCTATGTACAGTGGCGGCCATGATGACTGCAGAATTACGTGTAGTAAGGAAACTAGGCATATTTTTCCAGTCCAGAAGATGTGTCGTGTTTCAACGTTCGTCATGCGCAGGAGTTTTGCGATATGTGTGGTTAATCGGTCGGGTAGTCTAACCTTGTTACCGCCTTTCAAGGCTGTATACACTTTCTCACACAAAATAGTTCGATGTTACCAAAGAAGATTTTTGCAGTGTAGACGACAAAGAAAAACAACAAAAAAATAAATAAGAAAAATAAGTAGAGTTCAGATCGCAAATCCCTCCGCACTGACGAAAACCCCTGCCCACTGCATATAATTATGCTCGTAATAGCTTCCGTATTTCTACATCATGAAAAAATTTTGTCACAATTTCTAGGCAAAGCTTATCTGGGGTTGGGTGGTAAGCAATAAATAATGTGTTGAAGACCATGCAGATCAAAAACTGGGGAGTTCTACTGTAAAATATCTTATAGAAACTTGGTGAGAAAGAGTATTACCTATTGTAAATGAAAAATAGAACAAGAAAAAGCAATGAATATCTGATATATTTGCTGCATACGGGTCATCACTGAGTTTATAGGGTGGACGTGATCCAGGTACAAGATTAGTTTTTGTGCACTATCAAACCACACCGCTAGGCGGCGCAGTTAGACAAAGTAATCTATAAATATTCTGGTCGCTTGTTTGGTGGCCAATTCTATGAACCAACGTTTTCATGAGTTTTCCGACTTAGATGTGTCGATATGATGTGCTGTATCCTTTCAGAGTTCCTATAGGTTTCAGTAGGACGAGGGTCCGTCTTACCTAGTCCGTGACCAGCTACTTAAGAAATGGTAATAGCTAAGGGGTCCTTCCAGCAACCCCTAACCCTTTCTTGCTTTCGCTTTTTAAATTTCCGAGTGTAATAGTGTTGCATTATGGAGGTTTTCAATAAAATCCACCATCGGTAGCCGTTGTCATGGTGAATTGTCATTTCTAAAAAGGAATCGACATTAGCAACACCCTTCCAGGCCTCAACCATCTACAGTCTGAAATAGTATTGACTTTCATAACCTAACGCCAGTTTGAAGATCAAAAATTCGAAGTTAGGCAGCGTACTTGGTAAAACGAAGGGCAGGTTAGCGGCAAACTTCGTTACATTAGCGACAGTCAACTATAGATACTGAGTATGTATCATCCATCATTGACTATGCCAAAGACACGTACACAACAATATGCTCATCAACAAAAAGGACAACACGTTTGCGCTGCACCCTGATTATGTTTCATGTTTTATCAGATGATTTAATGATGTAAGTAATTATACTCATTGCATTAATTTATGCTTTTTACAGCCCGATCATCTGACATTCAGGGCATGAAAACATTTCTTTATGAACTTATCCATGGTTATGGCAATTGCCCTCATGGGTCCGCGTTGAAGACCAACTTTCACCCCCTTTTCACTAGGGCGTCGACCACAAAAATATTTCATGGATAAAGAACTTTTTGACATGTTACGTATTCTGTTGCCTTTGAAATCGTACTTCTACATCCTGCACCATGTTTTTATATTGGTCGTTGTACGGTCGAATGTCGGCCTTACAAATATTCACAGGATTTCGGCTTTGTCATCTCGATGGTAGAAAAACGGAGATCCCGGAGTCATAACCCGCTCTCTGACACCATGGAACCAAGCTGAGTGGTCATTGAGATCACGGGACTGAAACCGCGGGAAAAGACTAGAAACGGACAAATTGATAAAACCATAAATTACTTGGAAGACATTTTTCCAAGTTTAGTATGTTCAGATTTTCGCTTCATGTCCTCCTTTAAAAATCATAAAAATCTGTCTTATGCAACATTCATACGTCAAATTGGCATAAGTAAATCATTGTTGCATTCTTGTGATCTCATTCACCCTTCTCCATACGTACTCTTGTCACTGCTCTTTCCACAAACCGATAAAATGGCCCCCCACCCCCGGCACACGCACGGATCCAGTAAAATGTATTATTGCATGTTTTCATGTGTGAATCGAAGTGTTCACAGGAATCTTAGACTGCGACGACACAAGGAGATACCCTGTACATATCACGGTGTGGCAGCAAGTCAGTCCACCATATTCGTAGCCTGGTATCCAGTCGTAATATTCGTACATCCGTAAGAACTGATTTGAGACTGAATGAATTTCAAATATATATATATATATTCAACCCAGTTTCAGAGTGACAACTGGCAGGTTACGTGGGAATAGGGCTGGGTATCGGTACGGCGTACCGGTACAAAACCGGTTTTTCTTATTGGACCGGTCCAGAAAAACCGGACCTGAAAAAATTGGGTGGACCGAATGTTGGACCGATTGGAAATTTAACAGATTATTTTATAAGGCATTCAAACGTTTTGGCGCTTGCAGGTGGAAAAAATAACAAGAGTGAAGTAGAGTAGAGTTTATAATAATTTCTACCAAGTTTTACAGCCAATCGTACAGGTGCAGCTAGCGTTGTAGGATTTTAAAACGCCAGTGTAAGTCTAATACACCACCAAACAGATTTCTTTCTAGTGAAATGGACCATTGGTATGAGTCATACTGAAACAGGTTCAGGTCCGGACCTGGACCTGATCCTTTGGACCTGAACCGGACCTGAATTTTCTGTACCGGTACCCAGCCCTACGTGGGAACCTTGAGCTTTCTATGAAGACCTAACATCAGGGGATGTCATGCCATCAGTAAAAGGACAACTTAGGGATACGATATAGATTGTTTGGGAAAGAGAATTCTTACCAGATATGAAGCGGGAACTGAATGGTTCGACTCCTTGCCGTCACATCTAGGATTTCATCCAGGTCACCAAACTATCGCGACCCGGAAATACTACAGTAAAACTGCTTCCGGATCACAAATTTGATAATCCAAATAGTATCGCAAATGACAAGCAGAGCTTATAACACCCAACGATACGTTTTGGTTCTACCGATTTTACTCACCCGCTGCATTCGTACATGAATCAATATATGACGTGTATTCTCATGGCCAACACGTCACTATTACCGAGGTAACAACATCTGAACTACAAGAAAAGAAAACTCGATACACAAAGGCTCAGCGCTGTGTTCAAAACTGACATTTATTACTTTTAGAGATTTGATGATCCTGCACTTTGATAAGTCTCGGGCAGGTGGCGCTGCAGAGCCAGGCAGGTGACATATTGCTGCGACGTGACGTCATCACTGCGTCTGAAGCGGAAACGGGTACATGATTATATGTTTCGATACCAGCTTGTGATGAACTAAGCCGATACAGACGCCAGACAAGAAGAAGAAGAGGTCTTAATGATGTAAGGATAGAGAGTTTGCTGAAGATATGAAATGACATGAAAGTTTGTCCGAGTTGGTAAATTACATCATGGACAAATGTTTTCCAACAGAACAACTGGACCCAACTTCACCTGTCTAAAGGAATTACCAAAAGAAGTTCGTCCCGAATCCTACATTAGATAAATTGAACGTTCCTTGAAAAACAGATTCTTCGAACGTAGGTGACCAAGTTCTTCGTCATCAGAGTTTTCACAGTATACTCAAGTCGAGTCCCCGGCTCACAGAGTTCAATTGGAGTGTGTCACTATTCTGAATACTGAACAGGATAACTTTGTGAGAGAAATAAAGGGAGGTTATTGACTTTCGACAACTTCTGACCCATTGCAGACGTCAGACCTGCGTCATGTCACGTGCCTAGAGCGATTGGTTCACAGTAATTCAATAGAGAAGTCTTTAGTCCTGTTTTTCAGTTGGAGAACAGTTCAGCCTTTTCCTGATCCAATATGACAATAAACACGATTATTGCCGAGGATGTAAGGAAGGAGAACTGCTACATGCTGATGGAGTGAGATGTCAAAATGCTGAAGATGGAGCATATCAAGAGTATATAAAGACATGGTGATGCACCGCCGAACATTTGAAGGAAGAGTTGCTGAAAATGACAAGAAAGAAATTTGCTTAGGACGTAAGGTGTTAAGGAAAATTGGAACAGCAGAGAGGTTGAAAAAAGGTTGAAGAAGAGGATGAAGAGAAGTTGCCGAAGGTGTATGATGTAAGAAAAGGTGATAACTGAAGATATTTGATGTCACGTCTAGAGAAATACTGGTGCTCTCACCCCACACGGAGCAGGCACGGCCCAGGGCCAGTTGCAGGCCATCCTCTCGGGGTGGAACAGCGTCCCCTCCGGGCACTCCCCCTCCAACGCCACGGTCAGCCCCGGCCAGCACTTGTAGAACTTTGTGCAGCTGCCGGGAACAGGGTAGTTTCCTGGTGCCTTGTCCACACAGCGGGAATCTAGGGTCTGTAGGGCACAAGGTACTGTTAGTTGCTGGGCACACCCCACCAATGGCCGGCAGGCACCTACAGCATTCATAACATGTCAGAAAAAGGCTGTCAAAAGACACCTACCTGAAGTTTAGTCGTTGGAAAACTCATATTTATTATATTGGCAGAAAAGTATGGCTTCTAAACTGCCCGTCTACGAAATTTGAAGCATTTTCGTACGGTGCAAAGGTCATCAAAGCAGCTAAACGCACCCTGGTGACCTTTTGACCTTTTGAGGACAGCATCAAAACAATGGAAACAACACATATTCTATAATGCCCAGGAAACCAAAAACATGGCTAAAAACCTACTTTTTCGCAAAATAAAATAGCCATAACCCTTACCTGTAATTTTCAGCTCCAAAATGCCAACATTTCCCAAGAAAAAGGCGTCTAACACTTAGTTTTAACAAACCAGGCATCATTTTGCCGGGTCTGCGCATGTCTCTAATGGTGACCTTTCACCTGCTTAGCAACCGCTGGTAATGGATAGATACAATAGGGTCTGTTTCGGAGCAGGGGAAGACAATGTTTTACGCTAAATTCGGTAGAACCGACCTATGCTTTACGCTGATTTCAGGAGGTGGTATCTTTGCTGTTACAAATTACAGGGATGAAAAAAAAAACTTTCCCGGCCATTAAGATGTATCAGAGCAGTTAGCACTAATATAAATCTACATAGGCGATAATGTAAAAGTTAGCAAGTTCAGAGTGTCATAATCTCATCCGTGAACATTCCAGGTCATAAGAACTCACCCCACACAGCAGCCCGCTATCTCAAGTGTCCAAAAGTCTAATATTCAAACTTTCTGACCGGTGCAACTATGCCAGCGGTCAAGCCTTGCCGCCATCTTGCTTTTCATGACGTCATTTTTGGGACTCAGCACTTCAAATTAAGGGTCCGCACAGGCCGAAAAGATGGACCAAAACCTAGTTTTTTGGCCGAATCTGAACATCTGCAACCTACACTGTCTCACCAATATGAAATGTACTTACATTTTCCTGCTAAATGTCGAAAATAGGCTAAAATACTGTATGGACTCGTTTTGGGCCTTCTGCGCCTGCGTCAATTAGGGTCATTGCCCATCAAAAAGGAAAAGGCTGGCTCATACAGGCCCTATACAAGTAGTTAATGCCACACGAAGAGACAAGAAGTCCTTATACCTTATATCCATATGGTCTCTTTAGTCAATTCGTCCAAAAGTATGGCTAGGAGTGGGCGCGTTAAACTCAAGAATGTGGTTGCTAAACCTTGAACCACGACGTATCACACCTACCCCACAAGACCCTGCGACATTCATCGGCCAATCACAGCGCTGGGCGGCTTCATCGAACACGGGGTGGGGTCCGTCGGACCACCCGGTGGCGCATGCGCGGTGGAACGGGATGTCGAAGCCGGGGACACACTCGAAGTAGGAGTGACAGTCGTCGGGATCGCTGTACAGACCTGGCTCCAGGTTTGCACATGTGAACGCTAAAAGATATAAGGATAATCATTGTAGTTTTGGATGGATCAGGCTAACAATTATAACCCAAGAAGTTACAGTTTAGAGTTAGCTTTTAGACTAGAGTAGACCACCTCCTTGAGTAGACATATCCTATACATGTTACCTACAATTAGCCCTCGAGCAAGAATTTGCAATAAACAAACATCATTATATTACAGGGAAAGACCTGTCACACCTACACATGACATGTAACCATTGCACATCTAAATGCAAATGTTGTTATCTAACGTTTTTAAGGATGCCCCAACTGTACTTGTGACATGAAGTTCCAATCTACAATACACCTTTCTCACGCGGCGGCCATGATAGATCGAAGACGAGGTCAATGAGGCAAACAGACAAAATTTATTTCTAAAATCAGGTCCCATTTAGTTTTCCACCAAACCAGACAAATTTTCATCATATAAGATAGAATAATAAATATTACAAGTAGTGTTTTGCACCCAAAGATGTAGCAATTTAGACTAGTGTAGACTGATTCCATAGTCCCTTAAGAGATGCAAAATAAAAACATAATAATGCAAATTTTGACGGATTTACAGCCATTCACTTATTGGTCGCTTTCCTAATTGGCAGGCTATCATTGGTTGAACTGCTAATTATGATGGACAGTCTTTTGTTTGCCGCATTGAACTCGTTTTAGATCTATCATGGCCGCCGCGTGAGAAAGGTGTATAGTTGTCGTAAACACGAAGTTCGGAACACCTCAATCATGGGTTAATAACACTGATACCAGACGGCAAGACAAATCATCCCGAACTTATCGTAGCCTTCCTCACGCCCGAATGGCCAATCATTTAAATCACGTGAACATACAGTCCATAGGCGAACATGGAAGACGGCTGTGATTAAAAAGACAACCGAAAATTTGCTCTAATTCTGAGACAGGAAAAATGAAACATCGACTAATACATGGTCAGGTATTATGTTATCTTATCTTCAGTCATCTAATGATGCAATCAATCTTGTAAAATTCAATGTGAATCGAACGGAAACATCCCCAGCTGAATCTATCTGCCACTGTCTCAGGCATGTTTGCTGCCTCATTCGTGTGAAAACTTTGCACTGGGTGGGCTCATCAGAGACACGTTTGCTCTTCGATTAAGAGGGTTTTAACGTTGTTTTAACGACAACACAACTAGTAAACATTGACTCTTGGTGATGTGCTTGAGCTGCAAGAGCAAACGGGGACAGTCAACACTTCCTTTTTAAAGCCTGTTGACGTCGGAGATTCACCAAGCAACAAGGGGATACTATTTCTGGGTGATCGTTAGATATGATGATAAAATTGTACTTAGCAAAATTTTGATTCTATTCGATCGCAATTAAATGTATGTAAAACTCACAGGGCCAGTAAGATAAGAGGTTTTCTAGAATCTACTCTTCAGTGGTCTCTACCAGGCTCCATGTGTCGCTGAAAGTCCCTAACCATCGTTTTTTGGCTGGCTACCTCCTCTGTCAATTTTGTCAACATTATCTCTACCATTGTTTGGCGACACGTGGAGCTGGTAGCGGCTTACAGTAATTTAGAAGCACAGTAGTTTAGAATTGGAAACGAAACACTGAATAGGAATGCGATATGCTACAATACATGTCTTTCAAATGACTATTTACTATTTATCTACAAACTGAAATAAATGATTAAAATTTACATGTAACCATATTTCTCCCTTTGAATTCTGTCATCAGGTAAGTCTTGTTATGTCAGGGTGTGGCAGAATTTGTATATTTTTTTAAAAATCTATCTACCGTTTTATGAGAGACGTACAGACAGGTTTGCCCAAGTGATAAACAATGGCTATTGACAGGGACTAGTCCAGGGGACGGTAACGATGTACAGTAGGGCTGGGTATCGGTACAGCGTACCGGTACAAAACCGGTTTTTCTTATTGGACCGGTCCAGAAAAACCGGACCTGAAAAATTAGGTAGACCGGATGTTGGACCGATTAGAAAATTAACACATTATTTTATCAGGCATTCACACGTTTTGACGTTTGCAGGTGGAAAAAAATAACAAGAGTGAAGTAGAGTAGAGTTTATAGTCATTTATACCAAGTTTTACCGTCCATCGTACAGGTGCAGTTAGCGTTGTAGGATTTTAAAACGTCAGTGTAAGTCTAATACTCCACCAAACAGATTTCTTTGTAGTGAAATGGACCATTGGTATGAGTCATACTGCATCAGGTCCAGGTTCAGGTCCGGTTATGGACCTGATCATTTGGACCTGAACCGGACCTGGACCTGAATTTTCTGTACCGGTACCCAGCCCTAATGTACAGTGTTACGCCGACGAAGGTTATATAGACATTCAGGTTATAACTAAACAAGACAGATGAAACAAAAGTGTCTCAAGCAACTGGATAGGTTTGGTCAAAAGTTCTATTGCAGTACATTGGAAAGCCGCCGGGAGGACTATTGTTTCTTCACAAAACTTGTCCAGTTGCTTGAGTAAATTTTGTATCAGATACACAGTTTTCTACCTCTCGTGCCTCCGCAAGCGTACGGGACATTCTCGGGCCAGTCGCAGATCTGGTTTACCACGTCGAAGACCGGCTGGGTCCCGGCGGGGAACCCCGCGGCACAGTCCCGGTGGAACCCGATGTCGTGCCCGTCAGCGCACTCGTAGTACTTGGTGCAGTCGTCGGGGTCGGCGTAAAGCCCCGGAGCTTTGCCCCCACACTGGAACACTAAGGAGATCAAACATTCTCATCAACGTGCTATGGAAAACAAGAGTTACAACTGTGTCTAACTCGCAAAGTGCACAAGGTAAAACCGGAAGCTCCGCTGCGGTGCAAAGGATAGCAGCTAGGCCCATACTCAAACTTAGACTTCGTTCTGCAAATAAACAAAAACACGAACGGCACCGCAAACATAACCGTATTGGCGGAGCTAGAGTGTATGTGATGTATATATTTATTATTTTCTTTGATATTAAAACTTTTTCATAAAGAATTGCAGTTCATTTTCCTAATTAAAGTTTTCAAAGCCAGGCATGTGAGAACATCATTAATTAACGTACAATTTATTCGCTATTCATACCAACTTACGGTATCCTTAAAGCTGTGAAATGAATGTCAAATTTTAACACCTTGAATGAAAAATTCACTCAGAAACTTAATATCAAAGAAAGGCAGCTTTATCAGAAAATAAGTGATGACGCTTAGCTTAGTTTTTTTGCTACCTTCAATAAAGTTTCCATCGGTCCCGCTGCCCTCATCACCGTTAGAGAGTGTCTGCACGGCGGAGTGGGAGTTGATCGCCCAGGAGTGGATGAACCTCTCCATTTCTATCTGTGGACGCTGAAAAAAGTTTTGTTCGTTGATCTTTCAATCTGAATGATCTACTGCACGCAGTATATATACTGCCTGCATTATCTTTAAGAAACGTCATCTGACTTACCAACGTAGAGAACATACTCCCATGAAAGAACCTGAGTGATGATACTAGTAATGCTGAACTAGCTCTTATAGACCCATTTAAAAGAGCAATGCCCATGTCACTCAAAACTTGCGCATTAATCCAATACATATGTAGTACTTGCCTTCAGCGGAGATAATTTTGCTCCGTTGGTTACCACAGCGTACAGAAGGATGACAGTGACACAACGGAACGACATGGTGGCTTCAAATGATGCAGTTAAATACCGACACTCAAAAACGTAACCGATTTGAAAACTGCTCTGAAACGCTCACGTCCATTCTTATAAAGTGCATTCTGTGTACTCTCTAATGACGCCATATTGTGACGTGTTGTTGACAGCGCTTTTGGTGACATCAACACAGTTTGTGTCCCGTCACCTTCATCTGTCTCGTTCTCAACTGATCCATCTTCTCTGCTTGTCAGTTTTTGTGTCCTCCAGGTACCGGGACATCTGTTGTTTGTGATGGGTACACATTTGAACGCCACTGTATTAGAACAGCCTATTTTTCTATTGGCTGTTAGCACATGACGTCACAGCCACTGTACATTTTGGTCTATCGTGGTGGTTGATAAACCCGCACGTGAAAGGTGTATTTTTACCTCATGATTACGTCACTCATTGTAATGACATTCATTAACACATCATGTACAACTTTCACGTTTAATTACCCAGCATGGCGTAGAATACATACGTCATAGTCACGTGGGTGCAAACAACCAATTGTGCCACATCTCCCTGATTCCTTACTTCCATGTGAAACAATAGACATTTTGCCTAACTCCTCGACCATAAACACATATTTGCTGACGCGCTATAGACGTATGGTTAGGCGACTTATGGTACATCACAGCACTAACAAGTATGGAATTTGTCTAAGGCGGACCGTCACTAATATACTGATGTAAAATTCATAGAAGACTAAATACGTCGAATAAAAAGAACCAAATGGTAGGGAATTTATACGATTTGTTTACCTCTTGAGTCTTGGAATAGTGAATTTGTTCAAAGGCTTGAATGCGATCACACCACTCCGGTGCTTTAGAAGGAAAAGCTGGTGTGTTACGCCGAAGGGCGGTAATACCGGCTATATAGATACAGATACAGAAAAACCGCGATTCAGTTCGATAAATCATTTCATTTTGCAGCTCGAAAAACAACATAGTTTAATCACTTTTCCTCAATATCTTAACTCATTTGACAATTCACTTCTTCATTCGTATCATTGCTACTACCAGGATTCCAGACTTTTCCAGGGCCCGTACAGCCTAACTCCTTGGCTCTAGGGCCAACATGCCCCGAAGGAAATTCTACAAGAGGCCGAGTCCTCCCAGAGTTAGAGCCTTGAGATCTGGCCGGGGTCTGTTGTTATCCAGGCTACATTGCTACGTAATACTTTGATGTCAAATTTTAATACAAGCACACCCTTTATAGTTTATGGCTTTAATTATTGGCGCTCCTGGAAGGGGACTGATCCCCTGTTCCTGTAAGGTTATTAGTTTTTCACACATCCCCTCACATCAGTCAACTCAGCGTCTGCGTGTATTCATGGAGTCACCGCTGTGACAATCGTTCATTCATGTATTCATCATGCATATACAGGTCCGTCTTTGTTCGTCCCTTCTGGCGCATATTGTACATCAAAGTATGCTCAACATTATGTATTCTGAAGGTCAGAATCAGTTTTAATCGAAAGGCGTTGTTGCATTGCAATGTGGTCTGCCTATTATATTCATTCTGTGCGACGCTGAACTTTTTATGTTGTCCGGCAGGCGTCACTGTTGAGCTATATATCAGTAACGTTATCCATATGGAAAAGTAAAGATATACTCCATACTATTCAACGGAAAAGTTTTGGAAACTAGAATGTTACCAGTCATACCTCCATTATAACTTCATCAGCTCCATAGTACATACGTCGTACATTATGGTTAAGTCTTTTACTACAATGATTCCGCCTTTGTGATAATCATACATGCACATTAGGCACCAAAAATGGACTTTCCTCACCCAAAATGTAAAGAAGATGAAGGAATTGAACAAGAGGCAACATTTTGACAAAGGCCTCGTTTTGGTTTGTGAACAGGGAGAGATGGGATCAGGCCTGTTGGGCCAGAGAGCAGCACACTGACATCACCGTCACGCACGGCTCAAAAGAGACACACTGCGGCAAATTGAAGGACTGCAGCCTGAGCTCTCAGCACCCTAACGTGACGCTAAAATCAGACAAGTTAAAAGCGTAGCTGGATAGACTATTTTGCAGCACCCCCCCCCCCCCATTTTCACCATGATACATAGGTTATTGTGTAGGTCATTAGGCTTGATTACGTAAGTTTGTTAATAATCTTTGCTATATTGAGGGGGATTTCCTCAAAAGTAAGAATAGCGACGACACCAAACACGCACATGTGGATCAAAAGATCGGCTGCGTCTTCCTTCTCTCCAAACATGGCACATTGCATCAAAGTAATCCCTATTCCAACGTTGCAGTCCGTCTTTTGTATGATATGATATGCCTATCTAGACTAGCTGGCAAGATAACTCAGACGGAGAAATTGCTGGGCGCTGCGTGTAACACATGGAGCCGGTGGCAAGCGTCGTCATCCTGTGGGAATCAACACAAGGAACTCGGAACCCAGATAGACAGTACTAGTACACAACTCTTAGTGACACCCCTAGGACAGACAATGGACTCATCAGTACAGCCGAGGTAAAAACACTAATGGACAACAGTGACAAGTGCCGAATATAAAATTTAGAAGACGATAGCTTCCGGAGATGGCATCAGACAATGGCGGGGTTACACACACATCTGCGTCATGACGCACTTAAACACTTTGCAGGCGTCAAAAAGCATCAAGGTGACTGAAACATCCGGTTTTTTATTGCCTATCGTCTGCTGGGCAAATTTAGATGCGAAAAAACTGCTTCACAACTTTCATAACAAGCTGCGAGCCACCGAGATGTGATGAAACCGACTGCGGAGACATGTCAAGGAATATGTCCTAATGAGAGTTTTACAGCTAGCGGGGGTAAGCACTCACCACTCAGATATTTTGTTAAGGCCAAAGCAATTCAATTTGTTGCTTCCACATGCTGAAAAATAAGATGAACTGGAAGCTCAGAGCCTGAGTCTGCATCTTGATAAACACAGTTTCATTAGGGTGTAACTGCAGTCAGATTCATGTCTACGGAGTTCTGATTTCAATACTGACCGCGGCTGTTTGTTGTGTTTTCACCTTATCTATGCGAGAACCAAGGAAATGCGACGGTACATATGTATGGCCTAAACAAGTGCCTGTAATATCTTTACAACAAGTCAGCGACACCTAGCGACAAGAGGCAGTCGTGACAGGTTTTGGCTTGCGCTCTTACCAAGATTGACATCAGGGGTAAGCAGTGAAATTTTGAATTGCACCAGAGATTGCAAAATACAAATTGCCACGGTTGCAGGGTCCCCAGGATTGCAGTATGATCACCACATCATCTTTGATGTTCTTTTCACCTCAGCCTCGCTCGTTGCAGTAGAGTAGCTTTTTGGTAGCTTTTAGTTATTGCATATTTGGACAGATGTAAAAACAATAACGCCAATGGTTATACAAATTCGACGTTGGTCGCAAAACAATATTCACGCAGTAAACCTTCTGGATTACTGTGACACCGTGTGGGACAGCTGCGGAGTGGGGAAACAACAACAACTCCAAGTGCTACAGAACCGGGCTGCCAGGGTAGTTCTGCAACTCAACCTACAGTCCAGCAGTGTCCTCGACCTTCATGAGAAGCTCAGCTGGCAGTACCTCGCAGGGAGAAGACGGGATCATGTGTGCATTATGGTTTACAAGTGTATCAATGGGCTAGCACCAACATACCTATCATCCACCTTCTCTCACAACCACAACTTACACAATTACCAAACCAGACAGACATCACTCCTATACAAACCCTTTTTCAAGACCACAACAGGACAGCGTACATTTGCATACAGAGGTGCTAAACACTTTAATTCACTACCAGCCTACATTAAGCAAGTTACAAGCCTGAATTCATTTAAGTCAGCTTTGAAAGACCTAACATAGTCTCAGTACTGAGTATTGACCTCTGACCTCCCAAACTGTTGACCTTGGTTCGGATTATGATTTATCTGTCTTTCATGTTTCAGTTGTACTTATATGTTCCGACGTGTATGTCTACTTTTCTCTCTGTAAGCTGTTTTTTTTTTATTTCCATGTATGTATATGTGATACTGGGCCCTATCGAAAACCAGTGTATTATGCACTAAAAAGGCTACCCAGGTGTTTCAAAATAAACAAAACAAAACAAACAAAAACGGAGGTTTTAGGTAGGTTTACTGGCGTCTGAGACTCGCTAGCTGAACGTTTGTTTTGCATTTTACAGGTATTAAAATAACACATTTCAAAGCCCCGTTATCGAACGAGCGGACTTCATACGGCGACAAGCCGCTCAGCTGGAATAATGAGGTAGCCTGCGGCCATTTGTAAGTGGTCTTTGAAGATGTAACAGCTTCGATCTGTTCCAGTCATGAGGCCTTAATGCGCTTTGGTAAGCCGCTCCCGTCCTAAGGGTGTTAGGTCGACAGTTTGTGTTTCTTATCGTTGTTCTTATCCATCCACTGCTGAGCTGTGAATGGCCTTCACGCGCAAACTGTGCCTCTTTTGTGATGAATATCTTTTCAGGTTTATTTTCCCGAGTCGATAACGTAATCTGTACTTCCTAATCGCTAGTCTTAATATTTGTGCCAGCGTTGGTGCAAATTGCTTACAACTTGAGGGTACCAAACGTTGTCTTTTGATTTTGTACGGAGCTCACATTTTACAAGATTTAAGATGAATATTGTGATTTTCCACAGTTGGAAACTGACTTGAAAACCACAGTACACTAACCGACGTGTTTAAAAACTCAAACTCAAACTCAGGAAGAATGCATAATCGGTAGTCTCCTTGGAGCCCATCGATTCTTATTACACGGGTAAAATTATTGGTCCCGTGATACACAAGCAGCTATTAAGAATATTACATTAAAGACCCCAACACATTTACAGCTATGAGAAGGACGAATCGGTGGGCTCGACAAAAAATTAATAAACAAGAGTTCGTAGACCTCAGGCCTGCATGAAATGTATTGGGTTTCTGTAGACCTATTGTGTATTTTTGCCTTTTTGTCTGTGGTACGTGGTTGGAAAAATGAGCTTTTTACCGTGTTGGTTGTGCACCATGCAAAAGTCTGACTCTGAAATTCCATTTTCTGAATTTGTAAGTTTGGACATGGATGAACATTACTTATTTTGGATTTCTTAAGTATGTAACCAACCACAGTACTTTGAAGTTGTTGAGACGCTACCTTTTTTTGTCTCAGATGGCCCATGCACATGTAGTTACTCTGTCACATGATATACTAATATCTTCCTATTTCAATGTACTGACCTAATGCAGCTGCTAAGTCTCCTTGGTTTGTGTTCTTCCAATGATATTCATTAAAGATTTATTTCTGGGGTGTTATTCACTTGACATCGGAATGTTACTCGCATAATTTGACCAATGATACTTTTATCTGTAGTTCCATAGACATTAGACAATATGAATAGTGGTAGCCCCCATGCAGCAGCAACAGTTAGTCCCCAGGGTGGTATGATATTTTCATTCAATCCATCCAACCCAAACCTAAATCTCCTGTAGTATCTAAGCCAAATTTAACAGCACAATTTACTATGAAAAATGTCCTTGTCAATCCCATTTATAGATGGCAAGCTGCTGGCAATGGAAGCTTTGAAAAGTTCAGAAGCTGTTGTAGTCAGAGCAAACACCCAGCAAACATCCCCGCAAACCAATGAGCAGTTGCTTAGAAGGGGAATTTCATCATATATTTGCCGCGACAAAATGCAACAAACGATACTGAATTCAAAACAGAACAAAGCTAAGCCTCCACCACTTAACCCTGCCTGTACCATAGATTAAGCAGGCCCAAAAACCAAGCGAATATGACTAGCCCAAAACAACAAATTACCTGTATACAGTATGGAAATGGCATTACCAAAGAAACAAAAAGAAACACAGGACAAATCATACACATACCTTTCTCTTATGCCCACACTCTATACAGTTCTCCTCCACATTAGAAAATTGCATCTTCTTCTGTTTAAGTTCAAGTTCAACCATGATTGCCAACAGGGTAAAGGAACTTGTACCGGAACTTAAAACTCAGTACTATACAGCTCTAGAAACACCACAAAGAGTAATAAGCAAACTCCAATTATACCTGACCAACAGATATATAATCTGGCACACTCCCGTCATCTGGCAAACTGTCAGTGCCACTAAGTAACCTGATACATTGAAGGTGGCCCAGGCCAGATGATGGTTCTACACCCAACCATAATCTGTTTTTAAAACCAAGCAGATATTGGGAGGATGCCCCAACCACACTAAAACAGGGTCAACCTATACAGTATCAAGTTCAAGCACTAGGAGGCCCAAAATCAAACCTGACCACCAGGACACCACAAACAACTCACGTACCAAATGGCAACACAATGGCACCTTGCGTTCCGGAGATACAGCGCACGCCCCGTGCCCGCACAAAAGGTAACCTAAAATGTCAAGTTCAAGCACCAAGGGCGCCAAAATCAAAATTGAGCATTATTCAGCCACCGCCGACACATGTGCCAAATATCATCGCGCCAGCACCAGCCGTTCAGAAGATATAACTCCGGAAACACCCCTCCCGGACACAAAATTCGACCTGCCGGGTCAAGTTCAAACGCGACAAGGCCCAAAGTCAATCCTAGGCAACAGGCAACAACCCCCCACCCATGCACCAAAAATCGTCGCAATCGCGCGTATCGTTCCGGACACACAGCGCCAAAAGTGCCCCCAAAACACAAAAAATGCCACCTTCAATGTCAAGGTCAAGCGCCAGGAGGCCCAAAATCACACCTGAGTGTCAGGCTACCACCCCCAACCCACGTACCAAAAATCGTCGTGCTCGCACCATCCGTTCACGAGATACAGCGCCCTACATCCCCGGCTACCGAAAAGTTTCCACCAGCATCAAAACCATACCTGCATACATGCAGGTAAAAATGCTTATCGCCGTCTGTGCTTATTAGTGTAACTGCTTATCGGTACCTGTATAGCCAGTATAAACACCATTCTGCGTACCAAACCAGGGTTAGCCCCTGTCACACATTCCGGATCTTATTTCTTCATCAAGCTATTCGTCTATACAATGAGTCAAATAGCTAGTGGACATATCAGTACTGTTCTAGTGACCTTCTCGTGACTTCATGGTGTCAATATGTGTACATAGTATTTGTTTTATACTTGGAGTTTGCTCGTAACGTATATGCTGTAACTATCAATTTAGTCTGATTTTAATATGCACTGATGATGTTTGTGTAAAATCAACACAATTCAGTGGACATGCTCCCAACATTGTACACTGCCAGTTGATTCTTAATAAAATTGAATTGACTTTGGTCCCGATCACTCTCCAACTAAGGTCGGAGCTGGGCTGGGACCTGGAAGTAGCCTGGGTCCTATTCTAACTCCAGCTCGCTACTGTCTCTGTTGTTGTCCAAGCAGAATATGAAATTCCCAACGTTGATTTCTAAAAAAATTATAGTAAGCTAGCAGAGGACTTTCAAAGGGTAGTAGGCAACCTTGCCGACCAACCTGGCCTTCATCACAACAAACTCCTAACAATGGTCTAGAGAAGGTTTGGAGGCCATGATAGGCCTGGGGCTAAGCAGGCGCGCGGTGCGGCAGCAGCTGGTTATTAGGTAAAATGCTCGACCTGATTCACTAAAACAAATCAAAATCCTTCACCCTTATAACGTATGATTTTATTAGCAAACCTTGTACTCAGCCGATCGCGTTAATGGGGTACTTCTAACTCTGTTCCCATCCACCTACTAGTATTGGTTAGCCCCAACTTGGCTTTACAGGACATACATACGACAGTTTATTAGCCCGGAAGAGTTGTGAAAAGATTACCGGTGAACGGTCCCTTACATAACGGGTTGTGTAATAGACTGTATTGTCAACAGAGGATATGTTATCCTAATACTCGCTGTTATCCCCCGCGTTAATGCACGAGTGCACTGCACTTTCTGCCACTGACGTCACGATGACGTAGGTGCCGATGCGCCGGAAGCTAGCGATCAGGCTTGCAGACATATCTTTATCGAAAACGACGTAAATTTTTTGGACTGCCTTGAGCTATCAAACCTGCCACTTCTCTTTGATAAACGAACGGGAAATTATGGCCTTCTAAGGAATATTTAAAATGTAACAAACAAATGTGTTGCTTTATGTTGTTTTGTTTTATTTTGTTTCCTTCGCCCCAAAGGAGTAATGTATTATTTGGGGATTATCTCTCTCTATCTGTCTGTCTGTGTGTGTTTCCACCAGTGTTGATTTGAAAGCTCAATTTGGTTCTATTGTTAACGGTTATTCCGGTACACCCATGTCCATTTGTTATCGGTACATACCCTGTCCTTGGTGCTGAACAGAATACACTTTTCCCATTGGCTGTCTACTTATATGCAACAGGCTAGAAACGGCACAAAGTTTCTGTTCTTTCTAATATCAAATCTTATTTTCGTACATCCATGCCCTCGCATGGCCTGTCCTTAATCTGTCATTGGTACTGAATAGCGTACTATTGACAGTCTGCCTATATATTCAATAATTTGGTAATAGTAACCCGCTACTAGTATTAATGAATTTTTCGTTCTCAGCAAGTCGTATCCCCATGCATACTTGTCCCAGATTATCAGTTCATCCTCTGTCCTTGGCACTGAACGAAATATCATTTTCCATTGACAACCCACCTATACACAACAAGACATCAACAAATCTACAGGTATTGATTTGAAGGATCCTTTCGTTCTTTAGATGTCGTATTTTCGTACATCTATGTCTCTGCGTGGTTAAATATAATGATTCCTTACCCTGTCCTTGGTGCTGAACAGAATATTACGCACCAATACGGACCCATTGGCTGTTAATCTACATGCAACAAGTCACAGGAAATATCTGAATAGACCGCAGATGAGGTCCAGACTAACGGCTAAATGTCTGACAGAAGAGTTGTAAAGTTTCGTCGATGAAGGATCCTGGTAAAAGGGTACACAATAAAACTTTACCCAAGCAACTGGAGAACCCTTTTGCAAACGGTCAGGCGTTTCAGATAGCACCCACTATCTTTCTTCTGTGACTGACGAGAGATAGCGGATGCTATTTGAAACACCTATAGTTATATTTCAGCCATACCATGGCATATGTATGGTGAAATATATTGTTATATTGCAATCCCCATACATAGTATGGGATGCAATATACTGTTTTTCCTTTGTTTCTCCTCCTGTCAAATCTTAAAACCCCTTCAACTTTTTCATTTTTTGGCCAAATGAGCTGAAATTTGGCAGGGAGGTAGAGATAGCAAATACCCCCAGGTGTTTTTTCACTTTTTTGATAGAGGCCTTAGAATTTATGATATTTAGGGGTTTTGGTCATTTTTAGACAAAATAAGTATATTTTGGGCCCCTGTGCCCTGGTATTACAAGCTAATGACCTGAAATTTGGTACAGAGGTGTATTGGACATATAAGCACAGAAAACCATCAACACTTTCTTCATAGATCACTTAAAAAATGAGTTATTTTAGGGGTTTTGGCCATTTTTGACTAAAAATGTATATTTTTGGCTCCTATGCGCTTGTATTAAAACCAAATGACCTGAAATTTGGTACATAGGTGCGTTTGACATATGACCACAGAACCCCATCAACCCTTTATTCATTGTTTACTCCAAAAATTAGTTATTTTAGGGTTTTTGGTCATTTTGACTAAAAATGT
>NC_049987.1:6057861-6069842 GCF_000003815.2 Branchiostoma floridae | reverse complement strand
AGGCTAACATGTCTCAGACATGTTATATCTGGGGTAGTTATAAGGTAGATGACAGGTTTCGCCATGTCGTGATTTGCTACGAGATGTAATGTGTTGACATTCTAGAATGACAAGATAGGCCGACATTTGCTTAGGAGCAAATACAGCATATTGCAATCCATCTTCATCCTTGAAAAAATCCCAAAATTTAACAATTTGAAGTAATGTTTGCTCAAAGGGAAAATGAAGTACTGTGGGCACTTGTGGGCACTTGTCCTACACACCTTCATGCCGAATTTTAGGTCATTTGGTTTCAATAGGAGCCAAAAATATTCATTTTTTAGTTAAAAATGGCTAAAAATCCCAAAATAACTCATTTTATAAGTGCTCTATGAAGAAAGTGTTGATGGGGTCCTGTTGTCATATGTCCAATTTACCTTTATATTGCAATCCCCATACATAGTATGGGATGCAATATACTGTTTTTCCTTTGTTTCTCCTCCTGTCAAATCTTAAAACCCCTTCAACTTTTTCATTTTTTGGCCAAATGAGCTGAAATTTGGCAGGGAGGTAGAGATAGCAAATACCCCCAGGTGTTTTTTTTCACTTTTTTGATAGAGGCCTTAGAATTTATGATATTTAGGGGTTTTGGTCATTTTTAGACAAAATAAGTATATTTTGGGCCCCTGTGCCCTGGTATTACAAGCTAATGACCTGAAATTTGGTACAGAGGTGTATTGGACATATAAGCACAGAAAACCATCAACACTTTCTTCATAGATCACTTAAAAAATGAGTTATTTTAGGGGTTTTGGCCATTTTTGACTAAAAATGTTTTTTTCTCCTGTCAAATCTTCAAATCGAATCATCTTCATCGTTCCTAGACTAAATGACCTGAAATTTGGTACAAGCGTAGAGTGGGTCAATACCCTTAGGCGTTTTTTTCCATTTTTCCATATCTTTCGTTAAAATGATTTTATTGGGGTTTTTGGCAATTTTTATGTATATTTTGGCCCCCTGTACCCTGGTATTACAGACGAATGACCTGAAATTTTGTACAGAGGTGCCTTGATCACATGTCTACATAGATTCAATAACAGTTTTGGCATAAGGTACAACAATTTCTTAATTTAGCGATTTTTTGCCAAAAAAAGGACATTTTTGGCTCCTGTACGCTCGCTTTACAATCAAATGACCTGAAATTTGATACAGGAGTGCCCTCTACATATGTGCACATGGATTCAATAACGATTATGGCATACAGTACAACAAAATGCAAATTTTGCAATTTTTTGGCCATCTTTTGACAAAAATAGGACATTTTTGGCTCCTGTACCCTCGTCTTACAACCAAATGACCTGAAATTCGGTAAAGGGGTGCTCTAAATATTTATTCAAATGACACATATATAAATTGCGGCATGAACCGCTTAAAAACGATACATTTGAGGATTTTTCATGTCATTTTCCAATGGCCACAGGGGTCAACGACCTGGGGAAGGAGATGGCTGAAATATGCTGTATTTGCTCTCAAGCAAATGTCGGCCTTTCTAGTTCATCCATGTTTTTTTCTAATTCTTATTTCCGTGCATCCGTGTTCTCGCAAGGTCAACTATTATCAGTCTTTACCCTGTCCTTGGTGCTGAACAGAATATTACTCACTAATACTGACCCAGTGGCTGTTAATATACATGCAATAAATCACAGGGAGTATCTGACAAGACCACAGAGGAGGTACATAATACAAACTTCACACGGAGACGTTTTTGCAAACTTTCATACGTTTCAGACAGCAAACACTATCTTACTTTTGTGACTGGCAAGAGATTGTGGAAGCTAGTTGAAACATTAAGTAACTGATATTGCAATGCGCAGATGTAAAGGCTTGTACTCGTGCCTCCTTTGGTATGTTTGCAATATGTGAGCCGCACAGATCTTGATAAAGTGCGCACGGTTACACAAGTCGGCTGTTATCGCGTTCAGGCTCAATTATGTCTGCACATTAGGCCACGTTGATTTGATTATATGGATGACATCCGCGCTCGCACCAATTTTCGACCATTTCCAAAAAAAAAGAGAAGTTTTTGACCACACAATAAATTGTGCAAAGCAGCTGTAAAATGAGCACAAACATTCCGTAGATTGAAAAAAAGTATCAGAAAACAGATAACTAATGCCATATATAGAATGCCAAAATGAATCTAAAGTCAAAGAATAAGATGTGAAAGGACGGAAAGAAAAAAAACCTATTGTTGGTTAGGGGAGGTACCAGTACAGAAAATTCAGGTCCAGAGGATCATGGTATACCATACTATGTGTGTTTAGTCCTATGTTCAACCTTCCTGGCCACTTTGATTTCATACTGAAGGCAACTTTTTTTTTTTTTGGCCAAACTTTTTTTTTTATTCGCTCGCTCGCATCAGTTTTGGAGTTCCCGGAGGATGTCATCCATATAATCAAATCAACATGGCCTTAGTGACATTTGGGGAGGAAACTCGAGACACAGCCGGCAAGCCCCACATGGATTACTGCTGTCTAATCTGTTGGACTTGACATTGCGCTTCTAAAGATCAGGCGGAAAGATATCCCTTATATAAGACGTCTGGTTGTGTAAGAAGGTTGACCTGGCATGAACTCGAGTTTTTGGTCATCTACCTGAGAACGGGCGTACGAAACTTTCACTCTCATCTGGTGTGATTTAGATGAGGCATGTAGGAGATTATCGTAATATGTGTCGTACAATATGGTTTGTGACATTAAATCTGGACTTAGAAGTTTAGGTTCGAACCCCAGCTGTTGCTACTCATCCCTAAATGTTTTCCAGTCTATTGAAAGTGATATGGCGATGTCATAAAATCGTTTGGTATCTGTCAAATTTGTGGTCATAAAGTGAGAGAAGCATGTTTGCCTCGGAACAAATTTTTACAGATAGGATCGATTTGACTGCATGCCTCTCGACTGGAGAACCAAATTGGTCCCTGTGCACACACGTACACAGCGTGCATTAACATAAGGAAGTCTATAATCTCATGATTGATCCTTAAAAATATTTGTTGTTGTTTTTTGTGTGTGAATCTTATACATAGCTTTAGTCCAATGATGCAATTTCATGATATTTTGATGCTCGACAAGTCTGATAGATATATGTTGTTTGATTATACCACACCTCTTTCAAGAGGCGACAAATCGCAATTTTTCTCCAGGACCTCAATAACTAGCCTTATACCAAAATTCATGTTTGGACACGTACTGAGAATATTGAGGTTTTTTTATATGGAAGTTTATAGACTAGGAGAACGAATGTCGGAAATAAAACAAGAACGTGGCCTGAAATAACCCGATACGTTTTCCCCATGGTTGAACAACATCATGATTGAACAGTCGGCTCGATGCTGCAACCTTTCTCTCCAGTATGCGCACATGTAGAGACATCAAGTACTGATTTGAAGAAAAAATCGTACATATTTGCTGCGCAATGATGATGGGCTGGAGTGCCACACTTGTGGGGTATTTCTCTCGTGCAAACGAGCCGGAATACTAGTAACCCCAGGACTGGAACTGCGATGCCATTACGTCTAATCACACAGGACACACGCTGTGATACGTACATAGGTTGGTGATTGAAACGCTAACCGGATAGAAACTGCAAGTATGATGGATGTGTTTTCAGCTGATACTTTTCGCCAGGCACCCCAGTGTTGCACGATTGATCATACACCATTTTCACTGGGGTGGTGACTATTGGGAGACTCAAATTTCTCACTGTGGTTATCATTTATTGACAACGACTGGCGTCGATAAGTCGAAAATTACAGCTTAACCACTCATGATTTCCACTGTGGTAGTTGAAGAAAATCTTGTTGAACGCTGGCGCTACAAAGAACTGTATTTTGTAGGTTTTGTGTGTTTTTGCTGTCTTTTAAATCATACATTTACATCGTGAGTCATATTCAAATAATAGATAGTACTAATCTAATCTTACAATTGGTTTCCATCATGTTGAAAAGAAGGCGTACAACGCTCACAGGATAAAGACCGTAAGCATGTATGGTGTGTTCACGATTGATGGTTTCTACCAAGAAGCCTAATGCTACCGATAAGTTTGCCGGCTCCCTGTAGAGAACCTACAACACATGTACACTTTCACATGGACAACCACTTGTGTAGGGAGCAACATGTGTTCCGTCCTTGACTTTTATACTTTCACTTTCCTGAATCACTATCTTTCTTTCCCCGGGTTTGGTTTAGTTTTACAAGTTTCTTCCGGTCAGTTATTGATTACTCACGCCGTAATGCTAAAATCATAGGAAGAGTGTGCCTGCAATTCTAACAAGTCAATCTCCCACTTGTTTCGTCCTTGGCCTCTTCCTACGTCACATTATCTAATTTTTCCCAAAAGTCTTGATCTCAAACTAGATCAGCGACTTCCTGTTCACGTCAATCGAGAATCACTCTGTAACGGCCTGCCGACTTCCGCCGCCTCCACAGCGTCGGCGAACACAGGATTACCTCCTCGTAATAGTCGTCTGAAGGGCCACGTAGAAAAACCTCTCGCAATCGCCTAATTTCCAATCTCCAGGTACATCTTGAGGGGAATATCTTTGCATTTGCCCCATGAAACGCGTCAGAAAAACTCATTGAAATCAAGAAAATATAAAACAGTGAACGATTCAGGTGCACGATGTCTTCGTAGGTTTCATATACTAACGTTACCTTTTTTGAAATAATTATAGTACTCCCCAGACTTATATTAGCAATGAATCTATTCTATTCTGTCACCTACCCTGTTCGCTCTTCTGATTGCTTCCGTGCAGATGAAAGAGATCTAGACTTGTAGTATTCGGCAGGGAAGCGATCGGAGAGACGAACCAACCAGCATAAATTTGATACCGTAAAACGAACCTACGGTCCTTCAAGGTTGGAACTCCTATTTGTGATTATCATTCTACGTCGAGACTGATAATAAAAAGCATGGTGTCACTCAGAAGGGCAGTGTTTTAGAATTTGTAAACGGTTCAGCCATAAATGTTAGGTTTTTCCCTCTGTATTCGCTGTAGGATGACTAATTTCTTACGCGGGCGCCTGTACTCAAGGTTACATCGTGCTACTCACCAAAACACCCCCGTTCTTTCACCTGCACGGATGTTCCGGGAAATCTTAAACCTTCAGGCGTGAGCAGAATATTCAGGTTCAAGTTTGGGGGCAACAAGCACAGGAAATGGTTCCCTATCTCCGTATATCAAGAGAGGCTGCTTGGATTTCTTTTTCTTTTCATACAACGAAGTGCCGCAACAGGTTTTGAACATGAGAGAAGTTAAACTCAGGTTGTGATTGCGGAATACCACTCTTTGTTGCACAATCAGAAGTATCTACCAAAGTGTCAGTTGTTCCTCTGAGCAATTATAACTACTTCTACGTCTAGTAATAGCTCTATTACTTGTCCATCATTTGAAACCCTATGAAGATATACACCCGCTCAACTGTACATGTAGGCTGTTAGTGTTAACGGCGACATTACAACTGCTGCCACCCTCAGAAAATCTTAAAAAAGGGAATAACTCATGTTGTGTATGTCTACGTGACCAAAGGAACTTTTCCCTAATGAATGGATGAATGAATGAATGAATGAATGAATGAATGAATGAAGTATCCAAACAGATGTCAGGATCTGGCTTAATCTGTCTTTGAAGTCTGTTTTGCAAAATCTAGCACTATTTTCTTGTATTTTGGAGTACATTAATGTTTAGAAGAAGAAGAAGAATACGACCAAGAATCTTATATCTTGTTAGTTGGGCCTATCCGTTCGTTATTCCATCTAATACGAGACCGAATGGAAGAAAAAAAAACTGTAGTATCATCGAAGTAAAATCTACTGGACGAGGTTTTAAAATCACTCTGATTTGTACCTTGTACCAATGTGTTATCAAGAAATTTAAAGACAGGGACAAAAAACATTCGTCTTGTCGGTTACGGTTACGTATGTATACCATTGAGAATAGTAAGACATTTCGAAAGGTATATATAAAGTTGAAGCAGTCGAAATCAAACATCTGATTGGTCTTGACGAGCTCGAGCTCATAACTGGCAGTCTTTCTGAATTTTATCCAAAAGAAAACGAAAATCTTCAACAACAAATCAACTGAAGCCAATTTGTATCGCCCACTCTTATATATCCTGCCCGTGTATAAGACTTTCCGCGTAGGCATTCTCATATTCTTGAAGCCATTTCCTGTATCATTTGAAACCATCCCGCTGTGGGAACCATCTCCTCGCCTTACACCAAAGGCTGCTTATCAATCAGAATTGCAGGGGATCCAGGTAACGATCACTTCGCAGTCATTACTTCCTGTCAAAACGTGTGGCACAACATGTACCTAATACTGCTCACTCAGGAACCACTTGTGTAAATCAAAAATCGCTTTCTGTCAGCTTGAAACGACGGAAGCTTAGATATTCAGATGAACATTGCCCTCGCTTGACACATACTCTTTGTGTTTTGAACTATTTGCCTCAAAGTTTTATATTTGTACTATCCTACGATATTCTATGAACAGTTTTTATATAAATATCCTGTATTTGTATGGCCTGTAATGGTATTGTTTCATGTTAAACTTCGTTGATCAATGATTTTAACCTGTATATTTAGAGCTCCTGTTTCGACATTTTTAACTTGTGTAATGTTTTATGAATTGGAAAGTTTCCCACGCAATTCAGCCATTGGCTGCAATGTGGCAACTGTGACTTCTGAATAAACTATTATTATAGTCTACTGAGAGTCTTTCTTACCAGTACTGCTGCATATGTACACTCAACGTGGTCCAGAGAGGAATAAGTTCTCTGTTTCTGTCAATTGGTTTTATCATTAGAGCAAATTACATTGATCTTGTCACTTTATCTTGTAAGACAAGATCTTCACCTACCCCTGAGTACTTTATTGAAGCCACAGGAACGAATATCAGACCTTTATTGCTTGATAAGTTGCTATGGTTACCTCACACTACCGGAGGGTAAGAACGCTGATTTTTCATTTGATTTGATTTTATCTATTTACGCGTAGTAAAAGCAATTTACAAACACAGCTAACAATAAAAAAGAGAAAACGTGATGGGAATAGAAAATAAGACGAGTAGATTTTTTTTAGCTAACCCATCTAACTTTTACTGTTTTAGCTAATTCTTAGATTATTACACTTTGACACTTTGATAAATTAAAAATACTTGAAAATTTGAATAGCTGCTTTAAGTTAGATTTTGTTACATGTAGCAAGGCTTATTAAAGTATGCGCACAAGGCAGTGCCTTGTAATGTGCAGAAGAAGCTGAAATGTATTTTAGAGTTCAACGATCGAATTGTATATAAAACCGATAGTATATAAAAACAAGACTGGCAATAAAAATATTATTGCCATGACGACGATTGAGGGGAACAACAATACCGCTCAAATCAGAAATAGACTGGAACTTCCCTGTCGCACTATCCCTGGCACAATATACGAGCCCACCTGTAACATAAACCTACAGCCAGCAGAAATGTACTATCCCTGGTACAGCACAATGGTCTGCCAGTAACCTAAACCCACATCTGAGCACTACGGTGTGTAGTGGAGAATAAAAAATAAGGAAGAACCAACTGTTTCCAGCACTTCCGTCCTTGAATGACTTTCTTGCACCTAACCCACATGGCTGTCCTATTTCGTAATATTCCAGTCCTTGGATAGTATAATAGGCCTTGAACAATTATATTTGGAGAAAAAAGAGTGAAAGTGCAACTGTAAATCAGAATCGTTATGTACACGTTTGGTAATAAAAGGAGATAAAAAAAAGCGACTATCAATGGTATATTGTATGTTTAACAATATTCAATAAAATAGAATAAATTGGATAGAATAGGATAATATAGAATGGTATAGCGCAGCAATAGACACTAAAAGATGAAAAGAAATAGAAAGCTTATTTTGTTTATTAATTTCCTTTGTTTCCTTTCATCTTTTTGTGTCGATAGTCATATTACGCTACATCTGTCTATCAATCAAATCTCATCATCTTATCTAATTCTTATTTCATTCTATTTTGTTGATCAGTTTTGTTATCAGTGATGGACTGTCAGTGGCATCTCTCCCCTGCGCATGATTCACTCCAAACTGGTTCAGTTGGCAATTTCCGGCCACCTGCGCCCCCGCTCAGGCCGAGGGAGAAATGCTGTGTTTCTGGTAACCCGACCGACCTTAAAAAGAAACAAAACAAACGCGGATCCAACACTTCTTGTCAATGTGGGTACATGTAGATCGATCTATAGCTATGACATAGAATGTTTGATATCCGAGTGACGAGCAAACAGGTATCCAAAGGAGTCTTACAAATTTTCATATTCTCATTGTGAAAAAAAAATGAGTATGTGAACCATTGATGTAAGAATATATGTAGTAAATATTGTTCTTTATCAAGTTTGATGATGTACTTTGTGCCTGTACGGTTTACTTGTATATCTGTAAAATTACAACATGACTTGGAAATAGGTCAGTGTCCTGATATATTTAAGTTTTATAACTGTATTTGTTGGATCAGTTTGGCCCACATCCTCTGGGGATGAATCGACCGTAATATGATTTCTTCAGGGCCATAAAGGCGGAAACACAACTTTGATTTTCCTAAGCCAAAGCACCGGAGCCGCTCAACAGGTCTGAAGCATACATGTAACATGTGTAGTCCGACATGTAAGCGGATGAATCGGTCAGGGGTAATTCTGTGCCCTTTCCTTAGTTTCTTAATCGCCTACGAGCCTTTGCTTTATTTTTCTTACCATACGCTGTTTTCTAATTGTACATTTTATATCTTCTTGTACGTGGTTCCTGGCTCTCGTAACGTGTACTCGAGTAAAATGAGAAATGGCACACAATAAAGGAAACAGCATAAAAAAAGCCTAACTCGTAAGCCTCACAAGAAGTCTAGGTTCAACGGCTTTTTCTAACGTGTGCTCGTAGAGTAAAATGGATGGTCTACTAGATAACGTTACTAGTAGATGTATCATATTTTGCAAAAACACGTACTAGTGAAGACTGATCCGGATACTTTACATCTGCTTGGTGATTACTAAATAGAAATCCTCAGGCCTTCAGCAGCTTTTCCTCACAAGCCGCTAGAATAACGCGAGGCCAATTAACCAGCTTCAGTCGTCACCGACGGAGAAAGGTCCAAATCTCTCAGGGAAAGAACCTTTGTGTTGACGTGCGTCTATTGTTACAATTAAGCTGGATTTATATTTCGACCTCTTTGTTAGAATTCGTGAGAGCGCACATAGTCGGCCGCTTTGGCGAAGCAAAATGGCGTGGAAATTTATTTCTCACTTCATAATTATCTAGCTGAACCCTTTTCTAATTCAACTTTCAAGCCTTTCCATAATTATAGAAGCTAAATTTGCAAGTTCACAGTTGTTTTGTTAATAGGACTTCGATCAGAAATGGTAACGTTAAACCTTAACGTTAGAGTAAGAATATCGAACTATAGACATGAAGTGTTACGTTTCAAATGGATAAGGATTTTCTCTCTAGTTATCGAGTTGATTAAATCAGTGATTTCAGCTTACACATTCATGACTTTTGCCCTATTATAGAGTAAAACACCGACACCTTAAGAGTCATGAATAATTCATAAGGTATGCAAATGAGGAATCTGACCCCAGCCTCGCTCTCATCCTCCTTCCGGTCGCTCGCCATTTTGAAAGACTCCGGTCTGCCTGCAGAACCCCAGATCTTCTCTTTTTTTACCTGAAAAACTCGCGGATTTCTCGGCGTCATTTCCTTCCAATTCCAGTGGAGTTACTGGGTGCACGGTGGGGAGGGGGAAGACGCTGTCGTCATGCCATTGGCGCAGTACGCAGACCCGTGGCAGAAGATGCCCATGAAGGAAGAGGCGGAGGTATGTCGTCCCTTTTCCCGTACGTACAAGTTGAGCGAGTCGGTCGTCTGTTTTGGCGCGAGCCAGCCGCCCCCTACCCAACCTGTTTGTCAGAACCTTCGACTTGTTAGCGAAGCTTGCCACCTGGGCTAAAAATTCTGCACGTACGGCTAGAAGTGAGTAAAAAACAGCTGATTTGACTCGTGTGCATTTTTGTGTGTCGTCTTAGGGTGGCGCTGGGAGCACGGAAGATATGCTGGTCGACGACAACGAAGAAAAACAGGTGAGAAAAAAAACGTCTTAAAATTTCACAGTTGACCCGTTTTTATCTGATCCAAGACGGGGCGGGGCAGACATACCCCTAGTTTTGTTCACCACTCGACTTAAATCCACTCACACAGCCCGGCCCCACCCCCCTCCCACCTACTCAAAAATACTTTTACAAGAAACTGATTTTTTTTCTCTCTCTCGGTGAAACCTTTTCCGGTGAGGCACATAGTCGTCGTTCCTGTCGTTGTTTCTATCCGGAAATGGTGGACGGTGTGACATGTTGGCGGTTCAGATTTCTCAGTTTACAGATCAAATCTGGGCCATGTAGACAGCTGGCAGGAAAGGCAATGCCGTGCAGGGTTGAACTTGGGTTAGAAGTCAGTTGATCTCCATGTCAGAGGGGAGGGGCACACTCCATAGTGTTGCGCGATATCTGAGGAATTATATCTGTGTTAGGCAATATCAAATCAGTTTCTTGGTTTGGTGTATTTTCTCAGGTATAACGTAATATTGTTCAATCTGCAGGACATTCACGTTTAGAGATTTAGAGATGGATTTCAATCCATACTTTTTTGGTACGTTGGAAATCATATCCTTGTTAGGCAGTATCAAATCAGTTGGTATAGTTTTTACTCTTCAAAATTAAGGTTGTTCAATACCCTTGTCATCAAGATTTTACGATCAAGTGTAACTACTTTTCTTGCTATCCTGGAAAGTATATCTGTTGAAGGTCAAATCAATTTGTTATTTTTTGGTGATAGACTCAGTCCAGATTTTGTGGCAAACACTGTACAAATGGTTCAAGTTTGTCTAAACTAAACCATTGTCCAAGGTTCCAATGATTCAAATACTGAATATTCATTTATTACAATCTATGATTCATAATACTGAGATTGTATTACTTGCTTCTTCAGTCAATTTTGAGGAAAAATACCTCAAGTCAAAGAAGATGTTTTTCTTGAAAATTAGCAACTTTTTTCTTGCAGTCTCAAAGATTTCTCTGCACATTTCAGTGTTGTAGGTGGACATTATTTGCCATGGCTAGTGACTGCATATTTATTTAGTGCCCATGTCAATGCGTAAGTAGAAGTTCAAGTTTGACAATGATTTGGCAGTTTTGTTGCTCACCTAAGCTCTAAGATCCGGTAACCAGGTGGACCCAGGTGGTTTGAGCTGTATCTAAAGAAGTTCAAACATATTTCCTCAGTTAGTCCAGATGTTTGACTTCTTGGTAAATGAGTACATTGTCACCCCATTGCAAGGGGCACTTGAAAGGTAAAGCCTAAAAGGTAAAAAAAAAGGAAGATAAAGGGGGTTACCTCAGACTGGGGGATGCACGAATCTTTCCCATTAGCTAGGAAGCAGTACAGACTACAGTAGTGCAATTTGGCTTATCTGGCCAATAACCAAGCACACTGGGTCACCCCCTACTCTTCACAGTACGTGTGTTGGGTTCTTCTAATACTATATAATAGTTCTATGTGAAGATGTTTTGCTGAAGAAGTCCCCATTCCAAATAAAAATTGTAGATACTGTTCTTGTAAGTAGGTGTGTACTGTTCAATTCAAATAACTGAATTATCTGAACTATTTGTTTCAAACATATATCAAACATATTAATTGGTAAAAATTACAGAAAATACAGAAAGATACAAAAGAGAAATGAAGTGCAATATACTACTAATGACCAAGTGTTTTGATACATTATTCTATTAGTGAAAATATATCATGCTAACTAGAAAGAAAAAAATGAGATCATCAAACAGTTGGGGGCCAGTCATTGAACAAAAGTAATAAATTGCTGAATTCCGGGATGTCAGCTACTAACAAGAGCATTATGCA
>NC_049987.1:5996476-6057761 GCF_000003815.2 Branchiostoma floridae | reverse complement strand
TATGTAAGAAAAACACAGCACAGATAGTCCCTGTGTTATGGTTAGAATGCTGCCATCAGTGACTTCTGAGATTGTTTAGTTTTTCAGTTGGTTTAACTTTAAGAATCTCTCTAACAACTGACATCTGTTGTAGGTTGAACCGTTCTTACAAGGTTTCTACAAACAGTCCAGGCCGGCTCTTTTAGCATTTAAAAAAAGGGTTTATTGCATTAGTAATGCCTGTTGTGACAGCAGTGTTTTGACAAGGTTAAAGATTGCTATCTGTACAATACTTCCTTCCAAGCAAGTCACAGATTTCCTGAAAACACGAAATAACAATCTCTGAGCAGACAGAAGACACCATCTTGGGTCATACATTTGTGATTTTAGAGATCATCTGATAGAAATGATAACAAAGTATGATATATATTCTTCACATCCACATTCAGATCACACAAGAAAATACATGTTATAATTAACAGACATGTACTTTGATTACTTACACTGTCCTGTTAACACACCCAAATCTTTTATTAGTTCCTTCCCTAGGAATTAAGTTTCATGTTGACAAGGTATTGTATGTTGGCCCCTATCCCTGTGCTGTCTCGACTCAAGAGATACATGTACTTCTGCTGGAAATATGTGGTGAAAAATTACTGGCTACAGCTTTCACGTTCAATGTTACATTGTTACGTTGTAGTAGCCCCATTGGGTTTCCTCCTGTAGGTATAGATCTGTACACATCTCTACAATTAAGTTTCCATTAACACTTTTAAGGTGCTCATTTCCCAAGACAGTACTACTATCTGTTGTGTATCTAGATGTTTGAGGCGCGATCTACACACAGTTTTTCCCGATATCGGCGAGCCTACTACCTCTCGCCGACAGCTTTTTTTCAGCGTCTAGATGCAACTACTATATCGCCATTACTATATCGGGAAAATTTCTCCCGAATGGTCCGGACCATTCGTAAGCCATCTAACGATACCTTACCGATACCTCAGCAGGGGTCCCCGACATGTTCCGCGCGCGTGTAGATGCTCCGCGAATTCGCGAAGTCCATTAGCATATAACTACAGTTAACGCGGGCTCATTAGCATATCACGCGGGAACAGCGGCATATTAGCACGGGAGAGCAAGATGGCGGAGGGAAAAGCTGGGCGCTCCCGTTGCACATGGAGCCTTGCAGAAACCGCCTTTCTTATAAGTGTATAATGGTCGTCGGAGGAGATCCCAAAAGGACGCGGGATTCCTTGGTACACCCCGGTGTACAGGCTCTCCACCCTCCGCCACAATCAGGACAGCGAGAAAGAACGCTGCGTTCACTCTAGCCGGCCGCTGTCGTCTCTCCCTGTATCTCAATCGCCTCCTGCGCCCTACCCTTGCATGGCGTCTCATGTTTAAGATCACGCGCATGAGATACAGAAAGAACATTACCTGATTGATAACGAGTGGAAAAGCTAGCGGCATTCCCGCCATTTTGAAATCCGCGGGATGTGTCACCAGAGGTCAAAAGGGGTCACGAAAGTTCCGCGCCGCGGGTGTTCCGCGCTACGAGCGGATATCCCGCGCTACCATTTGCAAAATGTGTCTAGATGCGCCCCGATATCGGCCCCGCCGATATCGGCGGATGCGGCTATATCGGGAAAAAATGTGTCTAGATCGGGCCTGAGACAGCATTACTGTAGCTTCCTGTTAATGTTACTCAACAAATAGCTCTTACCTGATGCTGCACGTATGCTGCACGGGACCCATAAAGTTAACTGTACTGTTTCATACTGTTCTAATGGTACAGTGGAGAGTTAGACTTGCATCAAAGCTGTCCCGAAGGTTTTGTATATACAACAACAGTTGAACTGTAAGCCCAGCGGTATTCCTTGAAGTTTGTGTATTTATATTCAAACCTCCTGTTGTTGGTACATGTACTTAAGGAATAGATTTGGCTCCGTAGAAAATTAAAGTTGCTTCCAAGATATCCCAAAGGTACATGCTGTTGTTTTATATAGCTTTGTGCACAGTGGTATTCTTTGAAGTTAGGAAGTTGTAACTCTGTGTTTATACTTGAACTTGGGCTTGTACTTTACAAATAGCTTTAATTTGGCATGATGCCAGTATTACCTATGAGTATATTGGTTGCTTGGAAGTGTCACTACCAACTCCAAAATTCAAAATCTAGTATCTATAAAGAAAAAAAAAATGTTTTTGTATGCATGAACCCTGATGGCATTGTTATGCAAACAATCACAGGTGGGGCTCAAAATACCATCTTTTCCCTGCATCCCTGCACAGGTGACTGATACCGCTGATAGTGACTATGATATACTCACAATACCCTACACCAGACCAGACAGATTTTGCCATCAGTCAGGGTTGAACAAGTTTTCTAAAATCCACTTGTCCTATCGGACAAGCACATAAAAAATGTACTTGCCCGAACCAATTTTTCACTTGCCCAAAATTCAAATGTCACTGTTACTAGTATATGCATTTTCACTTCCAGCAATGGAATTCTCTGTAGACAATTGCTTGATGTCATGACTGTAAAAAAAAAAATAACAAGTATATCAAAATTGCACTAAAATCAATGGAAAAATCTTACTTGCCCGATCGGACAAGTGGGATAGGACATGCACTTGCCCGAACAGCACTTTCACTTGCCCTGGACAATAGGGCTAGTGGACTTGTTTATCCCTGTCATCAGCACTTGTTTTCTTGCAAAAAAAAGTACATCACAATTTTATCATGAACACAAGGCATAGTCCCTGTAGCACAAGTGATAACCCAACACTGCTGTTTCGCTGTATATACGAGGGGCATTCAATAAGTAATGCCCCTGACCCACTGCCAGTTGTCTGATCTAGATGAAATGTTGCATGTGTAATGAGTCATATCTCTATGGGTTATGTTGCAAAAAACAGCTCTGAACTAATTGTGGTTACTGATTTACTGGTGTTTGAACTGAGTCAGGTGCGAAATGGACCAGGTGTGAAATGGAGCAAGTTGAGTGTCGCGCAGTGATCCGGTTTTTGTATTTGAAAGGACGCACACCAAAAGGGACTTTTGATGAAATGAAAAAAACTTATGGTGATGATGCCCCATCATATGACCTTGTAAAACGCTGGCATCCTGAATTCAAACAAGGCCGGAAGTCTGTGGAAACAGCTCCTAGACCTGGTCGTCCCTCTTCTGCCATTGATGAGGCACCTGTCGGAGGACCAACCTGGGATGTCCTACAAGAACGGTGTCCAGAGCTACATCAAATGATGGGAGAAATGCATAACTCTGGGTGGTTCCTATGTAGAGAAAGACTAATAACTGTGCCAAGTTTCATTAATCTCCTGCTATGGGAAATGGGTCAGGGACATTACTTATTGAATGCCCCTCGTATAAAATTTGGAAGATCCGTGGGTAGGTGTTTCATCCCAGGGTAGGCCAAAGGTAGGACATGTTGAGGATAACTGTTTTACTTTTGTATTTCCAGCCCAGGCTGTACTAATGTTGCGTGGGCTCTGTGACGCATGTGGAAGAAAGCGTATACCTTGTCCTGTGTGTTTGTACAGTGACGCTGTACTTTAGTTTATGACAGGAAGTGGGGTTGAAAGATCACATAAGTGTATTTTGTACATGATGTAGAAGGGAGTAAGCCACCTTTAAATGCCCACATTGATGGAAATGCCATTTAGCGCTTTATTTATTGTACAGTTCTGTGATTTAATTTTTTTTCACAGGGACTTAATTTCGCAGTGGAAGGGGTACTAAAGTTGAAAAAAAATGTAGTGCAATGATATTAGTTTGAATATAATCTGAACACATCTTTAGTGGTATCATTAATAAAAAATTAACTAGCTTGAGCATTTTCTAGAAGTGTAGTATGTTGGTGATTACTGATTTTGCTAGCACTAGCAGTTTATTTAACTTTATAGTTGGTCAGACTCATTTTTTGACCATTTTGGCAAGTCCAATTGTCATTTAGCAAGTTGTTGATAGGAAAGACCTTGTGATAGGGCTGTGTACCTTAACAAATTTTCAGGTACAGGTACGCGGGTTTAGGTACAGGTCCGGACCTGCACCTGTACCTAAAAAAGTTTAACCAAGTATATGCAAGTTAAACATGTAGCTAACTGTCTTTTATTGTCATAAATTGTCATCTTTGTATGGGCAATTACATATTTGAATCTCAAAACAATTTCTTTGCAAGTTTTCTGAAGTTTTAACTGCAAGATTATCACCATTGTCATTCTTGATTCGGATTTACTTGTCCAGCAGTCTTAAAAAGTAGTGTTTAATAGTGATTTGGACTGTTTAGGTACAGGTACAGGTACACAGATGTTTAGGTCCAGAGCTGTACCTAAACAGTTTTTTAGGTACGGTACAGGTACGGGTATTTATGTACACAGCCCTACCTTGTAAAGAGATAACTTCTACATCATTGAACGACTATGAAACATCTAATTAAGATTCTTGATTGCACATTCGGGTACATTTTGAAGCAGTCATAATGACAAAGCATTTCCAGTCTAACCTGTCTATAGTGACCACTCAAGAGACAGTGGCCACCATTTTTGGGTCTGCAAACTGGATTTATATTATATGTGTAGTGTGGATTTGACTTTGTATCTGTATAGCAGGTATAGCCTCCTTATAGTTTCTGTAGCTGTATCTGTATTGCTGGTATAACTGCCCTTCAGCTAACACACCAACTCCAAATTCTGCACCTTTCCTAGTAGCTGTATTATTAGTTATATTTAGATGGTATAACCTCCCTTTGGCGTAACACAGCAGCTTCGCATGCACGTGGTACGGCAGCAGCTGGTTACATTACACTGAAGGACCTATTACACCAAGGACGTCATATAACGTCCTTGATCACACCTAAACTAAAGAACCTTTGCCAATCTAGCTATCTAATGAGGATGTCCCTATATGTAGTACTTGATGACAGTGAGTTCCAAGGACTGCACCTGTACCAAGAAAAGATACATTATTTTGTAAAATGCCAGATGGTCTATTCTGATTTGAAATATTGTAAAGTAGATTGATTTTCTACACTCTAGAACAGGTGTAAATGATGGTACAGAAAAATTGGTACACTTGTACAGACACTTGTGTAGTGCATTGTTATTCTAACTGAGTAGGTGTTAGAAACAAAATGGTTGGCTTGTCTGTCCATTGAAATGCAAAGTTGCAACAAGTAGGTGTGAAATACTGTGATTTATGAGTTCCCTGAATTGGAAGAATTGTACACCTGTGGAATGTGTATAGAATAGACTGGCCTAAAGAACAGAGTCACCACTGTATGTATCTGCAGGTGTGTATTAAAATTGTAATAAATTTTGAAAAAAAGAGGGAAATAAACAATTAATACAAGTATTAGAAATTGAGATATGCAATGGGAACTCGTTAAGAAAATGAACTTATGATTTAGCCTCTCTTTTGTATAATCTTTGCTACTTTTTGCCTCAAGCATTTTTCTGAACTTCTGATTAAAGAAAAATGTTCTAAAATGTTCTTGATCTTAAATGATTTACTGCGATGATAACTAGTCCACTAGTCAAAGGGCCTACTTTATTATAACACACCTGAAATTATTAGTGGCTGTAACTGTTTGTACGCGACGTGAAGCAGAAGTGTAAACTGTAAAGTAGAACATAGCCAAAAACAATTCTTGCAGGATTTCAAATGTGAAGAACTTAGCCTGATTAAACCTCGCTTGTACTAGTTATAGCGGCCCGCCGAACATCTTACCAGCCTCTTTGTGGAGGGGCCAGTTTCAATCTAGACAGCAGAGTTTGTGTCACACAGACTATGAATATCTGTATAGTAGGGCTCAAGCCAGGATTCCATTTAGGAGTAGTGGGAATGGCATGGTAGCAAAGCGACCAATCAGGAGATTGGTGTGGAAAGGGGGGGGGGGGTTTCTTGGCCCCTCCATGGTGAGATTTTGACAATGTAGAGTTGGCACTCAACATCACATATAGTTTGAGGGATTTTTTGGTCAGTTTTGAATGGCATATCATTTTTCATTGTTCTGACATTGATTAGACATTGTTGAACAAGTGAATGATAGCAAAGCACCACTACACTAGTTAAAATTAGCGTAGTGGCCCTTATTCTAGCGTAGTGGTCACAAATTTTAGCGTATTGAACCCACTACGTTAAATGCACTAGCTAGAACCCTTTGTACACCTTGATTTTCTCTGCAGTTTTCTGGTGAAGTCATACTTCGTACACATGTATAACTGTGAGTGTCCCAATTAGATTACATAAGCCCAAAAGGTCAAGCTGGTCTAGTCTCAGGTTTACAATACATGACAGGGTCAGTCTGGTAGCAGGGCAAATTGGACCCTGGAGAGAAACATGGCAGGGAAACATGGTAATCTCAGGTGTTTTCAGTACATACAAATTGTGTGCAGTAAATGCATGTAGTCTGTATTGCTATCAGTATCTGCAAAGCTGATATAACTGCCCTTCATGGTAACACACCAGCTTCTGTATATGTATATATCATATAATCTCCAAGCAGATCCTACGGTAGCATAAGATAGTATCATAAGCTGCCAGAGGATTGGAGTGTGTTTGGCTACCGGAGGCTGATGATTCCCTTTGGCCGGCTATACTCCTTCACCAGCTTTGATACTATCTTATGCCACTGGAAAATCTGCCTGGAGATTATATGTTGTAATTTGTATGGACTGTAATACATATCTGAATTGTATAGCCTGTATAGATGTGAAAGGATGCATCCTGCACTTTTGAATGCCTACTTGAGCCATATGGAAAATGGAACCAAATAAAGATGATGATGATAACTGGTATACCTGCTCTTTGGCATAACATATACCTTGTAGTATAATATAGCCAGTTCTAATTGTATGTGCCCATTTTTAGTGTCTAAAAAAAAATTGGCAGTTATACAAACTACTTTCAGATAATTTAGGCTTAGTATTATCATGGCTTGATGAACAGTAGTTTTTCACACCATGTAAAGACCATTTTTAATAAGATTCACAAATATATATGCATGGATCTTGGCCTCCAATCTCCCATTAGTCGTCTGTGTTTGAGACTTCCTTCTGGCGGTAGTTCATTTCATTCACCTGCTAGAAGTTGGCTGCAGTCTTGAAATACACATTGAGGGGTACCAGTGTATTTTGACAAACAATGTGGGCGGCAAGACGTAAACAAAACAAGTGTAAAGTAACAAGTTTTGTGTCTGGTGGCAAGCAAAAATGCCATTCTGTGTAACATGATTGTCTGTTGTGTCATGCTAAAGGACAGACTGCCTCAGTCATGCAAACACACAAGGAAGGTTTTAGATCAGGGCTCGAAATACCACCTCAGTATATGCTATGCAGATTAGTGCAGGTAAATTTGGAGCTGTGCAGGGATTTCTCTACCTACACCTAACCTGCACTGGTCCATGTCCTATGATGTAGGTGTATATCATATGGATTGTTATTAGCTGCATTGACTTCTACCACCTTTATTTTGGCTTTAAAGTATAAAACTAATTAAAAGAAAAAAATAGCAATGGTTCCTGAATAATTTTAGCATGATCCATACTTCTTAAATTCTGAATGGTGCAGGTAAAATTTGTCTGGTGCAGGTAATTCTCAATGTTTCCTGCGCCAGTGCAGGTATGCAGAAAAAAGTATTTCAAGCCCTGTACATCGAGAGAACTTCACTGTGACTATCAAAAACTCAATGAATTTTAAGTTGACCACCTCTAGCTTTCATTAGGATCATAAATGACCACACATTTCCAATGCAACTGCCACAACATAAGAGTTAAATGATAAATTGTTATTTCAAGTCTGTTTAGGTCAAGGACAAGAAAGTGGAATAGTTTCAAGTGTATTTGCATATTAAGTAGATCTAGCATGAGATTTAAAAGTAAAATCCTGACCCATACGCTGAGGTGATGTTCTTTTCTTAGGGTACGATTCGCGTTCCAGCAAGCAGACATGAACAATTTCAGTAATTGCTCTGAGTGCTTACATGTAGATGCACATGTGTCAGTACAGTTGACCTGGGCTGATTCAGATTTGGGCCATATCCAATTTATTTTTTTGGTTCTTGAGCATTTTGAAACTAGTCTGAAAGTAGTAATATATATTTGTGTGTGTGTGGTGCGCGTGTGTACATGTATGTGTGTGTGTGGGTGTGTGTGCCCGTGCGTGCATGTGTGTGCCCGTGCGTGCATGTGTATGCTTAGATGCATGTGTGTGTGTGTGTGTGTGTGTTTGTGTGCGTGTACGTGTGTGTGTGTGTATGCTCGCGCATGCTTAGAGGCATGTGTGTGTTTGTGTGTATGTGCTTTGTGTGTGCGTGTGTGTGTACATATGTGTGTGTGCACATGCATGCATGCATGAAGAGAATGAGTCCACCTACTTCCTTACTCGGATTGCCTTGATTTTTAAGAATCAGACAAATTGAATTGGTGTGACATTGGTAAGTTTCGCGCCCATTGGCACACTTGAAGGTATGCCTGGCGATGACTCAGGGAAGAAAGTTATTGGGTTGATCTTTAAGGGCTTGACATTTCCCCTGCCTGCGTCATCGCCTAATTATCCCCCCCTCGCTGGAGACCATAATTGCTGCTTTTGTGCCTTCTGGGGATTTCGCTGAACCCTGTTTTGAGGTTGGACAATTACTGGGGCATTCTGACAGAAAAATTAGAAGTTCAATGTCAAATGTTGTTCTTCTTGACTCTGACAGTTGGCGATGGTTTCAAGTTAATGTTTCTGATAAATTGTTTGGGTAGGTATTATGGTGTTCAAATGTGTATGCCTAGAGTTTGAGCTCACCTCACCTCACCTCATGAAAAGTGGAAATTATCATGGCAACCAATATGTCTCGAATGTGGAACAACCTACTTGTCTACTGTACTAAGATGTACTAATAATTGCTTGTGTAGTGCTTTGTGGAGATTTTATGAACCCTTTAAACTGCTGATGCATATAAAAAAAATTAATTATTATGTATATAATGTGCAACCCCAAACTGTAATATATGTATGTAAGAAATTGAAGAATATCTTTAGATGCATTTATTCCTTGAGGTAACATTCCATGCTATTACACACACTATTGGATTTTTGATGCCCGAGCAGCAAAAGCCAAAAGGGTTGAATTTCAAGTAGCTTTTTGTATGGAAAATGGATGCAAACATTTAGGAACACCTGTTTGTCCCAAAGGCCTAAAATTGCTGCTTTGACCTCCATTCATATATAGGAAGTGGTGGACGTGATTCCCATGCTTATGGAGTTCTCGTCAGAAGGGCAGGGTTACAAGCGTTAGAACTGTACGTGTATGTGCAAAGTTTTGTTCTGTATTCACTATTGTGACGATTATGCACCTTCGATCTGGGGCAAGTTCCAGACAAATTTGCCTGTTTGGGACGTAAAATGGAATCTGAATACTTCAGAATAGATTATGCAACCCTTCTCTATCTTGAACATAATTTGAATGGGATAAATTTGGATTTATAGTGTTTTACTTCCTTCCCTGGGTATCTGTACTTAAATCAAAGTTATCCAGAGAAAATAAGCACTTTCGGATTTTGTTTAAAAAGTGCGTACTTTAATACAAAAAATATGGAGTACTGTGGAACCTTTTGCAGTAGTTTTTACTTTTAATTTCGCAGTTTTGTGGTAACCTGCATCCACTGTAGATTGAAGACACCAGAAATATTACTACAGTGTTATATTATAAGATAGAACAATCCCATTGTTCTGTCCACCTCTATCAAAACATAGAAATGAAGAATGAAAACATAAAATGCAAGTATTTGATGGATATGCAGCTACTCTCTTATTGGACTATCTGCTAAATGTCATGTTATGATTGGTTTAACTGCTGATTGTGATTGACACTGACAGTCTATTGTGTCAACCACTAAATTGAATATAAAACACCATGATTCATGGCATGAAAATCTTAAACTAACACAGTAACAGTAAAATACAGTGTACAAAATTAAAAGTCTTTAACATTTATATTTATCATGGAAGTAGGATAAAAAATCATTTGATAATGAAAAGATGCTCATGTTTTTTGCATAGTACTAGTACAGAAAATTCCTTAATTTCTTCTGCAGAATCTGGTTCTTGACTGCATTGAACCGAGATGTTACAACCAGCTGAGCTCTCTAGCTCTAAGCAGAGGTTGATGAGGAAAATCGTGACCTTTTTCTTGTATGCCATTCTTTTTGTTGCCGCCGTTAATTTTCTGACAGCAAACTAAACTAACGCTAAATGGCATACAAGTAAAAGCTCAGAATTTTCCCCGTCAACCTCTGCTTGGAGAGTAATAACCCGCCGCGTAGGTAGGAAATGGTTGGGGTTAGGAAATTAGCGCTCCAGCTAAAGGCTTGAGGCCAGGAAGTGTAGTGGATTATAACTATAAGTGAGGGAGTAGGCAGAGCTGACAGCCTCTGTGGTTAGGTGCAGTCACCCATGGATGGTATTTACACTGGGATAAAGCTAACTATTAGTATTACCTGTCCAAACATGTCTCTGGACATTATCTACCAACATGTATAAGACCATATGATTATACATTCTTACATTTGTGAAAGTAAATTTTTTTTCGGCTCCTATTTGGAAGACTATATACTGCCACAGTGACTATTTTTAAAAAAAAAAAAAATTAGTGTGCCAGATCTTGGACCAATTAACCATTGGAAGACTATATCGGCAGGCGTGCATACTAGTCCAAGAAAATAACAAGAGTGAAACAACGTAGAGTGTATAGTAACTTCTACCAAGTTTCTAAAGTCAAACTTAGCATTGTTTACATGACCGTCACGATAGGATGTTGAAATGCCAGTGGAAGTTGGATAATCCACCAAATAGGTTCTGTTGTAACTTGTAGCAAAATGGATCATTGTTTTTAGTATTGCTTATTTACAACTTTTCGCAGAAAATCAGGTCCAGGTTCACGTCCAGACCAGGACCTGATCCTCTGGACCTGAATCAGACTTGTACTTGAATTTTCTGTACCAGTACCCACCCCTAGTTGTATTCGCAGGGGGCCTAATTGCATTGCTATTGCCGGTGGTTTGACGTCAGGACTCGCTGGTTTCCGGCGTGCGAGGGGGCTTGGATAGAACTCATTACAGTCTTGACAGCCAAATTGGTGTTTGCCTGAACGAGGGGTTAGCTGGGGCATCCCGGGATGGAGCTTTGACCGAGGGATTGGTTGGTAAGGGAGTACGCAAGCCGTGGAATGCCCTAATGCGGCCGGTACAGAAGCTGTACAGCATGCCGCGCAGTCTTAGACGTGTCTGGATGAAGGTAAATATCTTAAGATTCAATGTAAGACTTATATGTATCAAGCCCCAAAAGTGTGAATGATTTGGGGACTTGGGAAATTTGGGAAACCATTATAAAATTTGTGTCAGATGTTGTCAACATCTGTTAAATCAAGCAGCATGAGGCAAGTCTATCCATACTAGAATTTTGATGTTGACTTCAGATTTGAAAAACAAGAAATTCTAATGACCTTGGGACTAGGTTCAAGAATAATGCTCTTACTGGTACTAGCTACTACTAGGAAAGTATTTTAAGAGGTTTTGCCCAACATTGTTTACTTTGGCGAACCTTAAAACACTCTTGTCCTTCTATCAGTTCTAAGGACACACTTCAAGTTGATGTGCAGTCTAATTTGATTTACAAAACGGTACCTTGTTACATCCATTTTGCAGACTGGTTATTTGGAAATGTTATTTTCCTCCTGTTTGTGCTTGTTTCTCAGTCCCTTGGGGACTGTGGCATATGCTGGGACATTGGTGATTACATTTCTTAGTTGGAGTCAGGGGAAATCACTTGGTTTTTGTTTTGATGTATCCTGTTCATTATGTGGTATGAGATAATGACTATCAATCCTTCTGACAGAGTGAAGTAACATACATCCCTGGTGTACTTTGGTTTAAGGACAGTACACTACAAAGAAGGGAGCTTGTTTATTTGTAGCATCAAACTGAAAATTAATTTAGTGTTGTAGGCACTTAATTTGTAGTACAGTACAAGTTTTTAGATACGAAGATTCAAAATATTGCTTTTGACACTTAACTCAATTATTAAGGGTACATGATTTTGATTGTCATAAAAAAAATGGAACATCTTAAGTTGTGGTAATGTAGCATAATAGTGTTAATACCCTCTTTAATATTGTATGAAATGTAATGCAGTCATATTATGACATTGATTGTAACTTGATACAAGAAAAGTAATTGAGCAGAATAATTTAGATTTCAGCTTGCTCTGTGTCATAGAAGTGATGGCATGTGAAAGTTATTGATATTGACGATGTATTGTTTTACCTGAAAGTTATTATTGTTACCACCGCTTTAGATTTGAGATTAATGTGAAAAAAACGTTGACTTGTTTGTCTATTTTATTCCAAGGAAATGAAGTATTGTTGGGGCTTGTCTGTGTGTTTGCCAGCGTGTGTGTTTCAGAACTGGTTGTGTCAAAGGGGTGAATCTCTGATTGTCTTGTTTTTCCAAAGGTGGTTGTGACAACTATTTGGCACAAAAAAAACATCCCGATCAGTAACCTAAGGGCAAAACATATCCTATTAAATGTATATATTCATCGGTTCTTCAAGCATTTATACTATAGGCGATTTCAATTTTCTGCATATTAATAGGTATTCCAACGCTACCGCGAAAACGTCCTGCCGCATGGCGATCGGTAAATTTCTTACCATCTTCCCACACTCGCGGCACAAAAACTATTCACTCCTAGAGGCATATTTACCCATAAAAATAAAGCATATAAGTTTCTCTTTCGTGTGATATGTTTGTTCGGTCTGTTAAATGTCCAAAACGCCAAAAATTTGCCGATGAAAACGGCGCGCCGTGCGCCGCTCGGCCGGGGTTGGAAAACACGGGCCCGAAACCTCCCCCCTCCCCCAGCTCGCTACGCTGCGTTCACGGCGCTTGCGCATCGCCGTCTTAGACCGCAGCAGAATGAAAGTAGTGTCATTGCAAAGAGCAGATTACGAGCTTTAAAATGATACCGGTGACAGTTGTCAACTTTTATTTTTTGCCGGTAAAAATTCCACTTGAAGTGATTGATCGATGTTTAATTGTAAAAATCTCCGCAAAAATTTTATTTTTGCCGGTTGTCACCCCTGTCCAAATGACGACAAAAAAATAGGCTACGTTTTGATGTGATCGGCATGTCTATTGCATGCACGCCGGCGGATCGCGGAGCTTGTTTTCCTGGCGAGGTCGGCCCGAGCGCCACGTGTTTGGCCGGCCGCGCGATCCTGACGCGCCGAAGTTCGGCCGCGCGCCTCTTACAAATAGAAGTTATGTGACTGAAGCGGCACAAACAGATCATTTTCGACGCTATGGAGCAGGAATTTCCAGGTAAAATACTTTGATGAATTTTTAGTGTCTGTAAATTGTAGGTTTGTTTTGGGATGGGGTAACGTTACTTTTGTGTCCTCAAGGAAGAAAATGTTTTCTTTGTTTTTGTTTGTTTTGACCATTTTTTTTTGTCTATAGACAATGCTAGCAATGCAAAATCATGTCTTTATCCATGTTTTTAAGTCATGAGACAATGTAAAACATTACAGTTTTAGATTTGTTAATCATTCTATTTCTTTCTTTCTTTCTTGTTATGTGAAATTGGCCTTGTGAATAATAAATTTTCTTGCCTTGTTCCAAGTTCAAAATACCATGGTGTATTTTTTTTACTTGTTGAACTTGAGGCAACCGTGGCCCCCGGTTAGGGGTCAGCCGGGGAACCTATGCCCAAATTTTTCAAAATAAATAATTTATGGTATTTTCAATATCGTTAGTATTTGTGTGAATCATTTCTTGCCTTGTTCCAAGTCCAAAATACCACAGAGTATTTTTTTACTTGTTGAACTTGAGGCAACCGTGGCCCCCGGTTAGGGGTCAGCCGGGGAACCTATGCCCAATTTTTTTAAAAATCAAAATAAATAACGACATTTTCAATATGATTCTTTGTGTGAATCATTTCTTGCCTTGTTCCAAGTCCAAAATACCATGGTGTATTTTTTTTACTTGTTGAACTTGAGGCAACCGTGGCCCCCGGTTAGGGGTCAGCCGGGGAACCTATGCCCAATTTTTTTTCAAAATAAGAAATCAATGGTATTTTCAATGTCATTGTTATTATTCGTCAAATCATTTCTTGCCTCGTTATTATTCGTCAAATCATTTCTTGCCTCGTTCCGAGTCCAAAATACCATGTGTATTTTTTCACTAGTGTGGCCACCTGTTCTAAGGTCAGCCGGGGAAGCTATGCCCAATTAAAAAAGATACTTATGGCATTTTCATTTTCATTGTGAAGTAAGTTTGTTACAACCAGATTGTTCAGGCTAGTGCTCTTTGTGCCATGTGGCATTTTGTTTGACTTTGCACGTCTGGATAGTTAAGTAAAGATCATAAATCTGCAGTACTTACCTGCAATATTATATTCTTGTCTCTACAGTTTGGTAATGGCGACCTCCAAGACAAGCCCACTTGGTACCCAGGTTCAGTCGTAGAAGATGGTGTAGAAGCAAATTGACGCTTACTGACTTACCTTCTTCCATCCGGTTTTGGGAATTTATCTAATCTTAATCTATTTTAACTTCAAATCTTCTTGATGTATTATATAGAATTCAGTTACATGCATGTGTCAGTCTGATTCTTTCTTTATAACCACTTTATTACGTCATACAAAAGAACTGTAACTACAAATCACCGTAGTGATGGTGTGGTACTTGGGTAGGACGTCTTCGCCGCAGAAAGATGACCATCATCGTTCATCACCATGGTAGACACAATAATAAAACTAAAAGTTTAATTGTTTATTAGGAGGAATATTCTATCTAATCCCAGATGTGGCTGATAAAAGACTAGCAGAGAAAAAACTTGAAGAATGTAGGTTGTAGTACCAATAAGTAGAGCGAGATACGCATGTATTGGATGGTGTAGGACAAATGTAAAGTTGACAAGTTAACTAGTTGTGCTGCCAATTTAACTAAATAAAAGTGTTAAGTTTGTTAAGAAAGCACAGAACAGTTAGTGCCACAGAAAATGATAAGTAGGCCTGTTTTTGTGTGCAAAACTTTGTGTACTTTCTATGATACCGGTGATAATTACTGATTATAAGAATTATCGGGAAGTAACACATCCAAATTCCAAGAAATCTACATTTACAGAAAATAGCCTATACGTGACCTTGAAAAATGTTTACCTTGTCATGATAAGTTCAGTGTTTACATTGTCTATCTATCATTATTTTATCTCTTCTTCTTATAGTACTAACATCTGTCATGTGTTGTGCAAGTGTGAACTTATGCTAATGATGCAGTGTAACATTGTGCCTCATCAAATAATGCGAGATGTTCATGCAATCTTACCTTTGACCTTGACCAAGTTGACCTTCTTATTAAAGAAGTTACCATTGTTGACATTCTGTGGATGTGACTAGGATTGGTAATAGGAAATAACATAATGCTGTACATTGTAAAAGTATATTAAGTATGGTACTCGGTCTAGTACAGTGCACCGTATGGTATACTCACCCACAAAATACCATAGAACGCAACCAAAAATGTGTGTATATATACCCAAATTTACTCATTTTCTTATGAAGTACAGATAACATGACTGTTATTGTGTGAAAGAACACCACTGGGTGCTGTTTTATGTGAAATATTGGAAGACATGGTCATTCCTGTCAAGAGATACAAGTGTGTAAACTTTGGAGGAATTTTCCTTCCCCAGGGGTCAAAGGTCACGCTGCCACCTGAGTAATTTGTTGCAAAATGCATACTTTGACCCTGTGTAAAAACATAATAAAAAGATATTAATGTCTGGAATCCTGTAGAATATTTCTATGTAGTGCATATTACAAGTAAATGAGATAAAATAAGCTTTTCAGTCTTCACTTACCTTTTTATCACCCCTTAAAAAAGCTATTTTGTTAATTTTCGTAATTTATCGCGCGGCCGGCCATTCCGGAGGGCAGATTTTGGAAACTTCAAGGAGCCATATCTCAGCAACCGCTTAAGATATTTGCTTCATTTAAAAAGCATTTTAATTCTCATTATTAGCTCTTTCAGAAACAGTAAAAACTAATATTGTATTGTACTTTTGAAATTTTGGTTGGAATACCTAATATTAAATATGTAGTATTGAACATCTATTGTGATGGAGATGATCAATCATTTTAACAACATAGTTTTCCTTGCTATCCTTTTGATTTTAGAAGTATTGAAGTATTGGACTTGATATGGTGTACTAGCCTGGTATTCAGACATATTATCTTCCAAGTCTCTGATAAGTCATGTAGTTGTGAATAGGGCAGAAGAGACTCAGTAGTTTCATGTATAGTACTGAATGATTTTGAATGTTACCTGCTTTTTTACATACAGTCAAACCTGTATTAGGGGCCACCTCTACAGAGGGGCCACCTGTCCATAGTGGCCACTTTTTGTCGGTCCCTTGGGTATTTTATCTACAAGTTGCCACCTCTATACAGAGGCCACCTGTCTATAGTGGCCAAATTTGTGCGGTCCCTTGAGTGGCCGCTATAGACAGGTTTGACTGTATATGCAGAAGAAAATTGATAGTAACTCTAAATATATGCAGAAGAAATGTTTTCCAGGCTTGCCAATTGCGGTAGTACATCTGGCAGATTCACTCCGTGAAACTCCCTAAATATAGTTTCCTTTGAAGATATTTCAGGATTTTGTTTTTGAAAACCCACGTCCAGCTGATAACTGGTATGGTTTAACAAGCTATTCACGAACGGCTGTGTGTAGGGGTGGGTACCGGTACAGAAAATTCAGGTCCAGGTCCGGTTCAGGTCCAGAGGATCAGGTCCAGGTCCGGACCTGAATCTGGACCTGATTCAGTATGGCTCATACCAATGGTCCATTTCACTGCAAAGAAATTTGTTTGGTGGAGTATTAGACTCATACTGGCGTTTTAAAATCCTACAACGCTAACTACACCCGTACGATTGACTATATACTCTAATCTGCTTCGCTCTTGTTATTTTCCTCCACTTACAAGCCCCAAAACGTGTGAATGCCTTATCAAATAATCTCTTAATTTTCTAATAGGTCCACCACCCGGTCTACCTAATTTTTTCAGGTCCGGTTTTTCTGGACCGGTCCGATAAGAAAAAACGGTTTTATACCGGTACGCTGTACCGATACCCAGCCCTAGCTGTGTGTAAAGAATCACCTGGTTGTGAATGGCCATCTCTTGGCACCTGTTTTGTGTGTAGCAGTAAATCACTGATCTTGGTATTTTGGGTGGTCATTTGGAGGCGGAAGTTGTAGAGACAGCTCTATCTACGCCATCAATTCCCTGCACATTCACTCAAGGTCAGGTTGGACACAGCTTGTATTTACAAAAAGTTTGTTATCCTCTCTGTGTAGAGTTGACTTTCCTTTGCAGTAGGACATTCCAGGTGTTAGCTGTAAGTGTAACATATTTTGACCAGGTGAAAGTTGTAAAGCCATAAATATGTTATGTTCTGGAGCTTATCCAGAACCAATGAAAGATGAATTCTTAATAACAAAACATTACTGTAAATGTATTAAAGTTCGCGGAGATTTAATTCGCGGAAGCGGGAAAATGGACTTTTCGTGGTGGATTTAATTTCGCGGTAGCACCATGCACTGTAGTCTCATACTGTTATGGAAAAAAAATTCGCAGTGGTTTTAAATTCGTGGTGAAGCGGCCGCCGCGAAAGCCGCGAACATTAATCCACCGCGAAAGTTTCTGCATTTACAGTATCAAAATTCAAAGAATATTCTTTTGAAATATATGATGTTATGAGATGCTATACGGTATACCAAGATGTAAATGAATCTTATATAGCTTCATCCCATTGAACATTGATAAAGAAGTACATGTAAAGCATAACTAAAGCAATTCAAAGAGATCTGCAGGGATAAACAAGTCCACTAGCCCTATTGTCCAGGGCAAGTGAAAGTGCTGTTTGGGCAAGTGCATGTCCTACCCCACTTGTCCGATCGGGCAAGTAAGATTTTTCCATTGATTTTAGTGCAATTTTGATATACTTGTTATTACTTTTTACAGTCATAAAATCAAGCAATTGTCTACAGAGAATTCCATTGCTGGAAGTGAAAATGCATATACTAGTAACAGTGACCTTTCAATTTTGGGCAAGTGAAAAATTGGTTCGGGCAAATACATTTTTTATGTGCTTGCCCGATAGGACAAGTGGATTTTAGAAAACTTGTTCAACCCTGATCTGTATGATGAATTATATAGTAAATGTTATATCAGAGAACCTGTTGTGAAATGGGATGGTTTATTTCGCCAGCTTCATGGGTCATCCCTTAACGCCATGATTTTTCCCAGTGAAGTTTAGCATAACTGAAGTAAGTCAAAGAGATCTGTATGATGGATTATATCAGGGGTGCCTAAGCATTTGCACGAACCCTATGAAATTCGTACGAATATTATGTGATACACACGAATCACTGTGCGAAAACGCACGAATATTATGAAATTTGCACAAATCACTATGCAAAAACGCACGAATATTATGAAATTCGCACGAATCACTATGTGATTCACACGAACCTTATGTGATTTGCACGATCCTTATGCAAAAACGGCGGCCGGGAGGAGGCATGATTTTGAGCGTTTCTACCCGTGATATTTATATTTCAAGGCATGGAATGGACATTTACCGTCGCAAAGATGTATTTGATAGCCTGTGAGCTACTATTTTGCTTCATTTCGGCGTGTTACGTCGTATTTTCCGTCGCCACCGATCGAAGCTGCCATCTTGAAAATCCTGCTCCGTCTGTCACGTGACCCCGGCAGTGGTTGCGCAATTTCGCATAAGGATCGTGCAAATCTCATAAGGTTCGTGTGAATCACATAGTGATTCGTGCGAATTTCATAATATTCGTGCGTTTTTGCATAGTGATTCGTGCGAATTTCATAATATTCGTGCGTTTTCGCATAGTGATTCGTGTGTATCACATAATATTCGTACGAATTTCATAGGGTTCGTGCAAATGCTTAGGCACCCCTGTATATAGTAAATGATATATCAGAGAGCCTGTTGTAATATAAATGGGATGGTTAATTTTGCCAGCTTCGCGGTTCATCCCCTAACGCCATGATTTTTCCCAGTGAAGTCGATATTACTGACAGCACTTCCGGAGATAGCTGGTATTTTATGGCTCCTGATGTGGTGAAAAGGCTATTTTTTCTGACAGACATCCTGCTATGCGTCTCTGTATTAGGCCACATCGTTTCATTTCGTTGGTTATCAGACAATTAAAAATCAAGAGCCTTAGGCCCAATCTATACACAGTTTTTACCGATATCGGTGGATGTGTCGGGAGGGATCTGGAACGCTGGCCGCGGGACACCCGTGGCGCTTGCAGTCATAAACAGCTATATAGCCTAATGAGCCCGCGTTGTATGCTAATGAGCCTTCCCGAAGTCGGGACACATCTACACGCGCGCGGAAGCTGTCGGGGACCCCTGCTAAGCTATCGGGGACCCCTGCTAAGCTTTCGTACGAATGGTCCGGACCTTTCGGGAGAAATTTTCCCGATATCGTAATGGCGATATAGCAGTTCCATCTAGACGATGAAAAAAAGCTGTCGGCGAATGGTTGTAGGCTCGCCGATATCGGGAAAAACTGTGTGTAGATCGTGCCTTATTCAAGTTATTGTAGAGGCCACATGGATGAAAATAAGAGGGTTGGGAGAAAAAGTTTAATCTGGCTTTAGTTCTAAAGGAAAGCATAAATAAGCTCTGTTTTCATGTTTTATTCTTAGACTAGTTTTGTATGTCATGTGCTTTCTTAATGGCCTCTTGATAAATAATGGCAATGTTTATACTCTATAGATGGAAAAACAAGAGGGCTGGGCGAAAAAGTTTAATCTGGTTTTAGTTCAAAGGAAGGCATAAATTAGATCTGTTACAATGTTTTATTCTAGTTTTGTATGTCGTGTTCTTTCTTAATGGCTTCTTGATAAATTTTTACTATCTGGAGATTAAGATGTTCAATTTCTTTCCAGTTAATGAGTTATGCAAATTTACTTGTTGCAGTTAACTTGTTAATGACCGCTGACTCTGAGAGTTGCTTGAAATGCACATGAAACAAGAAAGTGATTTTTAGTGGCTGTAGCTTTGGTGCCAATACAGGATTTCCTGTCCAGCTTTGACTTGTCAGTTTTAGCCTGAAAGACATCTGGATCTGGAGGATTGTGCCTGAGAGTCGGGTAATTCGGTAGGGAAATTGGGTAATTTGGTAGAGAAACTGGGTAATTTATCGGTATTTTCTTTTCTGACCATGTACATTTGTACATTATACTGTAAATCTTGACCAGTTCCAAAACCATATCCAGTTGCTTGAGTAACTGCTTTTTGACGTATCTTATTACCTGGATGTCTACGTTTCATTGACAAATCTTGGAAGCTTTTATTTTATTTTGGAGTGACATTTCTGATGTAAAGTCATGTGCCATGACACCAAATCATGGTGTTTCCAATCATTGTATATTTTTACTATATTTCAGATTTTTGTCAACCCCAAACTCAAAACCTACTTTCCTCTTCTATCATGAAGCTGAGAATAAATGAGTTTGCGGTAAATCAAGATTGGCTATTTCATTTGGTCTCATCATGGCCTGTAGTTCTAATCCCAGACCAGAGGGTTTGGGGTTCGAGTCTCACGGGGCCAGTTTTGTCCTAAATCTGGATTACTGCTGTGGGCTGGTGTCTTTCATGGAGGACATTGGCCCTTGGCATCTTAGAAATAGCCTTTAGCTTTGTGCCAGGGTCTGAAATTCATTTTTGGGAATAGATACAGTAGTGCATGATTATACGACTAGTATTAGTAATTCATTTCAAGCCTAAGACTATGGGCAGTGACGTTACTTTCTGGAGTCAGAAGTGCCGTACAAAACAGCCGAAGCAGGGATCCGGAGCGCCACTGAGCGATAGTGCAACAAGCTTTGGAATCAAAATTACATCATTCTGATTTGTTCTAAAGTACAGTATGCCACTGATTTAATGATTTATGTTGTAAAGTGTAACACAAAAATACAATACATTCAACATCTGCATTATGATCATACATTGGTTCTCACTTGCAATCATAGACCTACTAAAAGAACAGATTGAAGTTATACCAGTATTTATGATAATGCTCTTTGTGCAATGGAGCATTGAAATAAAGGTTATACTCAACTCTATAGTCTATACTATATATTACTTCCTGCAATGTTAGCATTAAAGATTATGCAGATACATAACTCTGAAACTTGCTTCAAATGAGAAATGTTAACTCTGATGTATACTTGTATCCAGAGACTTGACCTGGCTCAAAAACTCAATGACCTCAAAAGCGATGAAAATGAAATATTTATGATCAATATGAGTATGAGAAATCCTCTTGGCCCCATCATTGCTGGAAAGATGGTTGAAAATGAGTGCGTCCTAAATCCCACTTTAGGCCTAGAAAAAAATGTTGTGTTTGCCGTTACTCGACCAACTGTAGCCTATCAGTGCTCGAAATACTTTTTTCAGCCAGGTTGCGCAGGTGGCAACCTGAATCAAAAACCAACTTGCGCCATCAGCATTTCAGGTTGCGCCACGTTGTTACTTTCTCCAAATTAGCTACTTATCCATTATCTGTAAAAACAGTTCATTTCAGTTGAAGAAATATAGCAAAAAAAAAAAGGGTGCGTTCACAGCGCAGTACTTTTCTCAATAAACAACATCCATTTATCGATCTTTTGAAAACAAAGACTGCAACAAAAGTAATATCTCACAGAACCGTGAAAAATTAGCGATCTCCGTTGAACATTTTCTACGAATTCAGTGCCGGCAGCGCGCCCCTCCCCAGTATAACGTTAGTTATCGTCACATTAGCGGTTGTTTATCCCGCATTCCACCGACAGTATTGTCCCAAACAAGCAAAAAAAACACACACCAAAATAAGCCTATACATTACATGTACTTATCAGCAAGGACGTTAGGCATTCAATGAGTTTTCGTAAACATTGTCCTGGTTTGTCCAAGTGTCACGCTTTGCTGCGTGATTTTTCCCGGGAACACAGCGTGGAGACATCAGATATTCCACCAATAGTAGCGCCCAAGCGCTCTACGTCATGCCGAAATGGCCAATGGGGTGCGTCTCTTGCGATTCCCGAGATGTGAGTTAGTGCTAGATTGCGCGAGACTTGAACATTAAAAATGGCGGCTCCAGAAGGCCGAAATCGGCGATTTTTTAACTCTGAGCGAAGTTTCCGGCAGAAAATTAGGGCTTACCAAAGGCGTACATTCTTAAACCAGGGCGTACATTTTCTGATATTTTTAGTAAAGGGCCTGTAACTTAAGGATCGTTTTGTTTTAATACCCCAAAAATCTACTTGCTCCGCGCGCAACCTGGCTTTCTGAACAACTTGCGCACGGAGAAAACTACTTGCGCGAAGGGGGTGCGCAAGTGGTTAATTCGAGCCCTGCCTATTTGGCAATTCTATACCACAATACTATTGAACACATTTGAAATGCAAAACCTGAACATTAAACCACCACAAACATGTCAGGATTTATACAGTTTGGTCAATTATTGTCCTGAGTGTGTTGATGGATAAGATCACTGATGATTGAAGGAAGAACAACCCCATTACGGCATTAGAGATGTTGTAGGCAATTTGTCTGACTTCTGATGTTGATCATTGACTTCGTATCTTAAAAAAGCCCCTTATTTTTTTGAAGAGATGAGTCCAAACTCTAATTTGGCAGATTGTTGTTGGTAATGGCCGACAAAAATTGTGGTCATAATGTCATCATCACAAACATGTACAGGTGCATCTTTTGTATTTAGAAATAGGTTACATTAGGCCATGATTTTAGATTTAGTTAAATTTTTTGCTTTGTTTTCATTTATAATGATCAATATTGTGGACCAGAACCACATGTATCTGTTTGCCATTTGAAGTTGTGTATTGATTTATACTTAAAGGGGCATTCCACTCCAGAAGGGAGTCTTGTTTTCAATAGATAATGTGGCAATGAATACATATTCAGCCGAATTTTGTGGAATTCACCTTGGGATGAATTACGTGATGTGTACAATAATGACACTCACTAAACCCATGCAGACCCTACCCATGCATTCTCTATACGCATACTAGTAGACACTGTGTTTATCGTACATATTTTCGGAATAAATGAGGTACGCTAAGCACACCGAGAAGGCAAATTGCTCATAAGATAGTAAAGAATACAAGAACAAGACGAGATTTCTTAGTGAACCTGAAATTAGTTTTGGAACCTTACCTAAAAGTTTTGCATTGTATTCAGCCATAGGATTAATTCAATTAGAGGGTACTTGGAGAGTTTAGTAGAAGACTGAATGCTTTTGAGGCATGTGAAGAAACTGGGTACTTTATCGTATAATGTGAAGTAGTATGCAGTTATCACTTCCTAAAATTAATATCTATCGGAAAATAACACTCCCGTGTGGAGTGGAATGCCCCTTTAACACATAGTAGCAAGAGAATAAAGTAGAAAATAACTTGTTGAATGTCTGTTGTTTGTTTGTAGGACCAGGAGCACAATGTGACGGAATATGAGATCATCAGTGTTGCTGCGGATGGGAAGGAGAAGGCCAGTCCGAGTCAGTTTGAGCTTCTGAAGGTGTTGGGACAAGGCTCCTTCGGAAAGGTCAGTCACCTACTGTACCAGCTTGGCAGGGTTGAACAAGTTTTCTAAAATCCACTTGTCCTATCGGGCAAGCACATAAAAAATGTACTTGCCCGAACCAATTTTTCACTTGCCCAAAATTCAAATGTCACTGTTACTAGTATATGCATTTTCACTTCCAGCAATGGAATTCTCTGTAGACAATTGCTTGACGTCATACTGTAAAAAGTAACAAATATATCAAAATTGCACTAAAATCAATGGAAAAATCTTACTTGCCCGATTGGACAAGTGGGGTAGGACATGCACTTGCCCGAACAGCACTTTCACTTGCCCTGGACAATAGGGCTAGTGGACTTGTTTATCCCTGGCTTGGTATTGGAAATTTGAGTTGTTAGATCTTTTGTTTGTTAGTTGTTTGAAGAGAAGCTCAGATCGACCTGCAGGCTGCTTTTCATTGAGGTCATGAGGGAGGTAAGGTTCAGATGGAATATAATTAATAGAGAAAATCTGATACAGATTTCATTGAGTTCTGATAAATCTGTCGACATATATCACTACGTATTTATAGTTAAAGTTCAAGTCCTTCCCGTGCCTGATGGCGCATAGGGCGGCGACCATCTCCGTTTCAGTAGCCCTTGGGCCACACAACGCAATTACTACAGCAGGGGGCTAGTCCACTGGTAGTGGTGTGTGTTCAACTTCCATACTCTTTCCCGAATGCTGAGTGCTAAGCTGAGAAAGAAGCATGTACCATTTTTAAAGTCTTTGGTATGACTCGGCCTGGGATCGAACTCACGACCTACCGAATGCAAGGCGAACACTCTACCCACTAGGCCATTGCACCGGTACGTATTTATACATGGTACAAAAATATGAAGCAATAGCTCAGTGTTCATAGTTCGTCTGATGCAAGCCTTCATTTTGAACAAGAAACTTTAAGGATGCAGTTTTGAATTTCAGTCAAATCATGTCATACTTGGGGTTTCTTTAGTCAAGTATCAGACCTTCCTTTTAGTTTTGATTTATATTTCTTGGTAAGTTGCAAAAATTTAACTTGCAGATCAACAGAGCATTGATTGTGAACCCTTCAAGAAATAGGAATAGGAACAAATGTTAGGGCTTGAGTCGGAGACACCAAAGTGTAGTGCTTGTAGTTGAGTGCTGAATCTATATTCCGACTGCACATTACAGGCCATTTCATTTCAAAGTCTCCTTGATGTCCGAGGAGCCGGTAAGAATCTCAGGATCAAAGAACAAGAAAACTCCTTTGATTTTGCAGGCAGAAAATTCTATAATATTCATCCCGGGATTTGAAAGTGACCAGTGAGGAGCATCGACCTTGCTAAAAGTTTTCGCCTAACGATTGTTCCTTTGAATGTTCATGGCACTTCCCGAGTCTTAGTAATCTTCTGAGACTTTGAAGGGTTTGTCTTGAAGACAGCCAAATCTGAAGTCCATGCTGATACCTTACCATGGGGTATTACAGTTAATGTTTTCCATGAATATGCTAAGGCTAGCCTTTGACAAGGCAATGGAAATTTGGAAGATCAACTTGAAAAGTGAGTTTGTAGACCATGTACAGGGCTGGTTACTGCAGGTAAAATTGAAGCTGTGCAGGTATTTTTGGTGTCGACCTGCACCTATCCTGCACTGGTCCATGTACTGGGTTTATACTATTATAGGCCACAGCAAGTAAATTTTATGGATGACATCCTCTGCAGACGGCAAAAATAGTGAGATAGGGCAAAAAAAAAAACAAGATGGGTAAAAAAAGACAAGATGGCTAAATTTTCTAAATATACGCACTAAAAGTAAAAAAAGAATCGAAGCGACAAAACATGGTATCACAGCCTACAAGCAAAGGTGACACTAGTGTGGTAGACTGGTATCACATACCAACATGGCAACAACACGCATGGCTTCCATATTGGGGCCACTTTTACAACTATCTAACTAAATTTTGAGTTTCACTTCTATATTCCTATAACTACAGTCATGGCTACGTGGCTAGTGTCACTTCTCGTTCTACAAGTGCAACTATTAGCCTAGTACAACACAACATATTTGCCCATTTTGGTACTTTCTCGTCATGTTGACCATCTCTGAAGGGGAAAAAAATCTTGTTTTTTTTTTTTTGGAAATCAGGCAAAAATTAAAAAATTAATGTGTGCGCTGATGTCATCCATGCTGTGGCCTTATATAATATAACATGTACTATAGGAAAAATCCACATACACCTACATCATTGGTGTATGTGGATTTTTACAAGCTGCATTGACTGTTATCACCTTAACAGTGGCTAAAGAAAAAGTCAGCAGACTGAGTTATTGCTGGGTTTGATTGATTGTATCGAGCGAGCATAAAGCTTCTCCAAGTACCCCTTTCAGGCAAACAGGAAGGCATCCTATAAAGAAGCTTAAAAAGATAAGATCTTCCAGGTGCCATTCCTAATGCAGTCTTAAGATTTGGTCAATAGGCAATGTACTCCTTAAAATGTCTTAACTGTCTTACTGTGAAGGCTGCAAGAAGCAATATGTAGTCTTCAAATATGCATGAATTACTCTGGAGGAATGTTTGAATTTTAACTTGGGTTGCTTTTGGTTTGGACGACAACTGAGGATCTGGAAGACATTTAGTTTGATGTTATGCTTATGTTATTTCAACTATACTATTTTATGGTATATTATTTTCAAGTTGTTGCTGAATGTTTAGTTAGGGTCATACCTGACAAGTGACCACCTCTGCATAATTATGGGCCACCTGGTCATTGTGACCCCTTTTTGTTGGTCCCTTTAGATGATTTTTCCCACTGACACAATCAAGAATTGTCTGTAGTGCAATGTTCAGATAGACACACATATGGGTTCCCTGAGTGGTCTTGAGCAGTCTGACTGTAAATTGAAGGAAATTGCTTTTAAGTTATGATATCTTTCTGATTAGTAGTACCCATACTTAACTTAGGCCTAGGAAAAAAAATGTTGTGTTTCCTGTTTCAGTCCTGAAAAAATTAGGGTCGGTAGGTAGGGATTATCTTTTTTTTTTCTTGTAATTTTTTTTAGGCTGGCCAAACCTCTAGTGATACATATTACAATACAGTCGAACAAAGTAAACTGAAGTGCATGAGGACACTTCTCTTTTAATGTCAAACTTTAATTTTGTGTACAATAGATACATTTATCCTTCAATAGATAGGACAAGCAGTGTTTTTGCTTCAATAGGAAGCAGGCTGAATAAAAATTCTAACTGGAAACTGTGACTCCTCTGCCCACCCCAAAAAAAAGTCTAGGGTCGGCAGGTTTTTCTAGGGTAGGTAGGGAAACAGGAAACACAACATTTTTTTCCTAGGCCTTATGGAGAATTGACTTAAAACGTTTAACAAAAGTTATCAACTTTCCAAGTGTTTTCAATGTCATAGTTGATGAAGCCTTGATCAATGTTTTCATGCAGGTGTTCCTGGTGAGGAAAATCCATGGCCACGATGCAGGGACCCTCTACGCCATGAAGGTGCTGAAGAAAGCCACCTTAAAAGGTGAGAATTGTTTGTTTGTTTGTTTGTTTGAAACTTTGTTTATAAGATACTCAAAAGGGCTTGCAGGTTGCTGTTCATTTTGGTCATGAGGGAAGAGGTAAGGGTCAGACAAAAAATAACAAATTCAACTATAAGATAAAACCAACCACTTGATTACAATTGCTTTAAGTCTTGAAGAATCGTTTAACATAGAATGGTATCCTTACACACGCATGGTATCACAAAAATTCAGGTTGAAAGTTTGGACTATGGTTAATGTCCATTTGTCAAGTTTTTTTTTTTTGTATTTGTATAACGTATGAGAGTCAGAGTTGGGGTTGTGTATGTGTCTGGTGGTACATACAGGGTTCGAAATACACATACTTAACTTGCAATTTGCACATAATTTTCGATATTTGCACGTAAAAATATTCTAAACTTGCAATCTTGCATGTTGAAAATACCTGGCCTATAGTAAAAATACTGAGGAATTAGACACTCTACCCTTAGACAGAAGGACATATGGGCGACTGTCTTTTTCCTTCCTGGTAACTTTCTTCGGTAGCTTCAATAGATGTAATCAAAATTCACCGGTTCAAGCTAGTGATCCTCATAGCGATCACTGTCTATTTTGCATGTAAATTTTTCAAATTGCACATAAAATTTTTGCCAACTTGCAATTTTGCATGTAGCAAAAAAAAAGTATTTCGATCCTTGTTTAACATTTATTTAGACTCTTCTGCACATTGGGTCTGCAGTGGTTAATATGGAGCTGAATGAAATAAACACAATCAATAATGAGTAAGTGTTTTCTTCCTGCTAACACTAGTCTTAAGATAAATCTTCGGCTTAAAGTTAAAACCATCCTAGAGCAGTACTAAGCCTGAAATATCACCCTCTTTAGAGTTAGAATCATACTTCAGTGTCAATACAATTTTCCAGAATGCTCTTGTTATTGACAAAATGACAGATGATTTCACAAAGCCGCTATTGAGGGCTCGCATTTCTGTGGAGTGCCTGTTGGGATGCAGTGAATCGTGGCAAAGAATCGATTTGAGACTATGCAACATGCAGAGTCTTATCCTAAATGCATCTTACATTATATATAGAGAAGATAATGCTTTAAGAGTGAATAAGACCATAACAATTTGATTCGTTGGTTCCTGGATAGAAGAAAATAATGTTGAACTGGAAGATGACCATGAAAGCAGAGTCAAAGGGAAAATCTGTGCTCATGTAAGTGGGATAGAAATACTTGGAGTCTGTCAATGCAACAGCTAATCTTTATGTAAATGCAAGTTTCTTTGATGACCAAGTTTGCAAGTTCGTACCAAGTCTGGATGCAAATGATGTTGCTTTAATCTACCTGTACATCAAAGGGAAACCATATAGGTGATATGTTACATAGAAGTGTTAGACCCACTTCCCTACTGTGAAGCTGTCTATTGTTTGTGTCTGGGATTCTGAATAAAGAAAGCCGGGAGTTGGAGTTGAAAACAGTTGGACAGAGGCTTCGGTCAGAGAAGGAAGCAGAGAGAGGGTCCCGACTTACAGCTCCCGTGCGTGTCAATGGCATGCCCTGTGTCTTGCGTGTGTCTCTTTAGTCCTGTAGTTTAATAGTCCCTCGTGCAGCATTCTAAAGAACCTGGGGCCCACAACATCGGCCCCACCACTTCTTACACTCAGTCTGTCTGTTTTACAGACCTTTGTGTTGAATGCTTCTGGTCATGGCAATTACATTACATATGTACATGTAGTGCTGTATCAAGAAAGTTGAAATTCCAAGAAACTTGTATTTTAACTGTTTTCTATTGCTTGTAATTACTTGTTCGAGCCCATCAGCGTTGAACAGATCGTCCGTTAGGACGGAAAGGACTATGATGATGAATCTGCCATATTTTGACTTGAGTTCCTCAGAGTTGCTGCAACTTTTGAAGAAGGAACTAGATGTGCTTGTAGTTTAATGTGGTGAGATGTTTTTGAGAACAGGGTTGGACAAGTTTTCTAAACTTCACTTGTCCTATCGGGCAAGCACATCAAAAAGTTACTTGCCCGGACCAAATTTTTACTTGCCCAAAATTCAAATGTCACTTTTACATGCATTTTTACTTCCAGCAATGGAATTCTTATTATTGCCACTATTTTTCTATGTTGACCATTGCTTGATGTCATGACTGTAAAACGTAACAAATATATAAAAATCTTGATCAATGGAAAAATCTTACTTGCCCCATCGGGCAAGTGGGTAGGTCATGCACTTGCCCGATTAGCACTTTCACTTGCCCTGGACAATAGGGCTTAGTAGACTTGTCCAACCCTGGAGAATCTTATTGTGGTTTCTTGTGTTTTCAGTGAGGGACCGTATGCGGACCAAGATGGAACGAGACATCCTGGTTGATGTGAACCACCCCTTCATTGTCAAGATGCACTATGGTGAGATTTCTTCTTCCTATCAAAACATAATGTCACTGTGTGCCATGGTGAAAGAGTAATTCAATCATTATCATTCATCATAATAGAGTTTCCTCCAGTCCTCCTTTCTTCTGATGTAGGATTCCTTCATTTTTTATTTTTTTTAAGAATTAACAATCAAGAATCATGAATTTGTATAGTGACAACTTGTGTACTATAAAAGTTGGAAAGAATCGGTTGGCTAAAAGGAGGTAAGAAAAATATGAGTGTTTATAATGTAGTTGCAATGTACGTTGCATGTGGTGAAAAAAAGCATTCCCTGTTAAATTTGCCTGGATAAGAGTAGTGTAAAACTCTTGTAAAATCAAGGACTCCTGTTGTAGAAACGAGATGCCTTGCAGTCACGTTGCACTGTAGGTAACAAAAAGACTTATCCTTGGAAATATGGACAAAGCTGAACAGGCCTTTGAAATTTGCGCATCTTGGCTTGAAAGTCTGTTTTTATATTGATCAAACAGTTGAATCACACACCAGCTGTGTCTGTTGTTCAGAACTGTGTATAGAGCCCTTTACAGAGAGGTGGACCCAGGTGAACCTACATTAGCAGCGCTTTCATCTAATCATCTCTCCAAGGAAATCTATCGCCTCAGCTTGTTTCCTGAATTGTCTCTGCCGTCGTCCCATAACATGAGGGTTAGTTTTTGTAATGAAAAAAAAAAGCAGACTTGAAAAATGCTGCTCAAGTTTAAAGGTCCCTAGTGTAAAAATACAGGTATTTTGCCAATACCATTATTTCTACTCAAAATTCTAGTGTAAAGTCCAGGTTACAGTGTACAAAATACTTTTCTGAGCCAAGTTGCACAGTGTGCAACCTGGGGCAAAAACTAGGTTGCACAACCGAATTTCAAGTTGCACCACCTACAATTCACTAACTTCTGAAAAAAAGGTACAATACATACATGTTTGGCTGATATGAAAGAGAGCTGCCTCGGTCCATTCATTTCTTCCAAGTAAATTGAGAACAAAATCAAGTTCTGAGGCTCAAAATCTAAGTTGCACCCTGTGCAACCTGAGTTTAGAAGTAAGTGGCACAAAGCAAAAAGTGGTTGCAATGTGCAAGTGTGCAAGTGGGTATTTTGCAAGCTGGGTTATAAACTTAGCCAGCATTTCCTTAGAAGCTGTATTATTCCTTCCTGTTCGAAATCTTCTGAGTGACGTACATGAGCTGTGGATGATCTTGCAATTGATACTGTCTATAAATCCTGGAAATTTTAGATGTGGTTTTATGTTTGCAGTTTTTGCAGTCACCGTTGCCCCATAACTTAAAATGTGTTTCCATCACTGTTCAGCATCTGACAACACGACATGGTATATTGCTATCATGGAGTGAAAACCGGAGTGCGAACACTCCATTTGCTTCTTATCTCAAAGTCTAACTAAAATCACTGTGAACTTAGAAGAAGCTTTTACATTTGTAGTTCATAGCTATATGTATGTCAGAAGAATACACAGACAGTTATTAAACACTATTAATTTTATCCACAGCATTTCAGACGGAAGGCAAGCTGTATCTCATCCTGGACTTCCTGAGGGGCGGTGACCTCTTCACAAGGCTCTCCAAGGAGGTGGGTGGGGTCTTTATGCAAATTAGAACTCTTGATTGGCATCTGTCAAAAGAAGGATGAATCCAGTGGTCCTCGCTGTGATACACAATCCAAAAATTATTGCTGCTTGAGGTTTCAGGTTTTTAGTTCAAATCTGACACCAAAAAAATCTTTTCCCATACTTAAGCCAGATACGTACAAATAAGTACCACTAGATGTTAGCACAGAGTGTAAAAGAAAATTGATAACGGTCCTTTTATAAAGGAAACACCTGTCCATATCTAAGAAATGATGAATTTTTGCCATCTCCTAGTTCAAGCCTTACCTCCTCTATTTTTTTATTCCTCGTTAAATCTCACCACGAGTTGGATTCAGCTTGAAAATAATGTACATGTATGTTTTATTTGTTTGTTTGTTTGTTTATTTTACCAGGGGAGACATATCGCCTTATCTTATCTTATATTCAAATCAACCACTTATAATTAATCTCACCACGAGTTGGATTCAGCTTGAAAATAATGTACATGTATGTTTTATTTGTTTGTTTGTTTGTTTATTTTACCAGGGGAGACATATCGCCTTATCTTATCTTATATTCAAAGCAACCACTTATAATTAAAAGCTTTTCTTAATAAGATTGGAATCATTGTGATATACAAGCTTTCATACCCAGCAGTAGATGTTGATAGATAAAACTCGCGTCTTATGCTATAAATTTCAACCACCCCTGTAAGCAAAATGAACCAAATTAAGATTCTTGATGATAGACCCAAATCATTTTTGCCCCTGGCATTCTCAGTGATGGATGTCTAGGCTTTTGGGTACAGCACAGTATCTAGATTGCGCTTTGGTATTCTGTCTTTAAGTGCAAAACAAAGCTGAAGATCCCCTTGCTTTCAAGCAAACAAAAATATGTTTCCAACTTTCTTCCCCATGGCCCAATCATAGTCAAAATTGGGAATGTACAATGTAGGGGGAGATTCTGAAGTTTTTGTACTTCAAAACATTGAAGTACAAATTGGGAAATATAAATGAAAATCCCATTGCCCTTAAGCAAGCAAAAAGCAGTCTTTCATAATTGTCTTTTTTTCGTTGTTGTTGTGTTTTGTCATACTCATTTGTCATACAAATTTTGGTACAATTTGCGGTACAATGTTGAAAATCTCTTTGCCTCCAAGCAAAGAAACAACCAGTTGAGAGCCCCTACAATGTTTAAGATGAGTGTTTTTTGCTACAGTTAGTCTCAGAATTTTGTTGTTTCCCATCACACCATTTTCCTATCTTGTAAGAGCCGAAACTTGTTTATATTGATGTTAGGAAGTCTAAAACAGATACTGGAGACTTGGTGTTATGTATTACAGACAAGCAATGATCAGTTGCAATGTTCTGTTTCCTTTGTATGAGTGCATGATTCATTTTTTTATCACCCTTTCCCATGCAGCAATGTGATGTGTACCGCCATGCATGATTGTCTTGTGTTGCAGTGAGATCCTTGTGGATTCATTCTTCTCTCTCTCTTTTTCTCTCTATCTTTCACAAGCACGAATGTTTCCTCTCCGAGGTACGTCCCACTGTCGTCCTTCTTTAGGCCACATCAATTGGATTCATTGGTTCTGGGCCATTCTGATGCAAAAATATGTCAGGAAACCATGAATCTGACAATATTTACTCCCAGAAATTGCTAGCATGGTACAGACTGTCCTCTCAGACTATTTCTATGTAATCTCCAGGCAGATCTACCAGTGGCATAAGGAGTTTAGCTGGTCAAGGAGTGTCCTGGGCCACACCTTGGCCAGCTAAACAAACTCCTTATGCCACTGGTAGATCTGCCTGGAGATTAGAGTATGTTTGATCTTCTTGTCTGGCATAATTTTTCCTTCTAAAACCTAGAACCAAAAAAATAAATTGGTGTGGCCTTAACTGTTTGCAGGGTGTTTTTGAAGTAGCGGCAGAAAAGTTGTACCCCCCTGCTTTAGTCCACATATGCTGATCTGACTTTCTAAATGATTCATCATGCAAAAGATTGAATTGAAAACACACAAAACTTGCATAATATAAGCTTACGAATAGGATGATTTGGACTGCTATTAACTTATAATTAAGAGTTATGGTCTCTCAGCTCGCTTTACACCCTACATCTGCTTAGATGCTGTATTAGATTTTATACTTTAGTCTAGATGCACTGCTTACAGCCGCTGTGAGAGATACTGTGAGAGAACCTGAATATGAATGTTGAGCATGTTGTGACTTTTCTCCATTCCTTTTGCAAATGGCATGTTGCAGATGGTCATGTCCAGCTGACTTCTTATCAGTTTCAGAGCTTTCCATAAGGCCACACCAATTTAATTTCTTGGTTCACGGATTCGCTCGCTCCTATTTTTTTGAAAAATAAAAATAAAAATTACCACTCAGCAAATTTTCACCATTAATGAAACCATTCACCAACTTTCTGGTGTAGCAAACTGGCCTTTATATTATAAGCTCCTTAAAGTGTGGGTACAGGTGCTGTTACTGTACAATAATAGTGTTTTTCTACTTTTTTCAAGCTGAAAACTTTTTTTCTTTGTGTTTTGGATGAGCCGTTTACCCCAACCATTTTACAATTTTTATTTTTATTTCGCCCTCTCGCTCCATATTTTTTATGAAAAAATCCGTGAACCGAGAAATTAAATTGGTGTGGCCTAATCCAGAAATCCATGCAAGCAAGTAGAGCTTTCAGTCTGTAGAGTCAGCCCTGAAGATAGATTGAAATTGTTTTCTTTTGTTTACTTCTCATGCAATTTCTTAAACTTCTACAAATTCTCTAGATACTGCAGATAATACAAGAATAAAAAGTCTTCATGACAAGTTGTCTAAATTGCAGTCCCTAATTATCAGTTGGCACATAGATCCGTCATACACTGACAGTTAACGTCACAGTGGGACATAAAATCAGCGACAATGAGATGCCCCATGGGAACACTGATAACACGAGATGTGCTCTCTAATTGCACAACTTGCAGTCTGGAACAAAACTTTTCTGACTGTTGAGCCTTGATCCATCATAGGCTGTCTCACAGTGTCAGCTACAATAATTGACCTTACTGCCCAGTGGATTTTCTGATATCTCTTAATGGTCACTTTAATTGCACAAACTCATAGCAGATTGTCCCTGTTGTTTCCTTTAGACTCATTACATGCTCTCGGACTCTAAAAGTGTCAGTCACATTTGGATCTACATGGATGAAAATGCCCGAGGGATATTCTGATATATCCTAATGGTCACTTTAATTGCACAACCTCATAACAGATTGTCCCTGATCGGTCCTTTAGACTCATTACACACTCTCCAACAGTGTCAGTCACAGTTGAACCTAGTAGATGGATGAAAATGCCAGAGGATATTCTGATATCTCGTGATGGTCACTTAAATTGCGCAACCTCATAATAGAATGTCCCTGCTGTTTCCTAATATCTCCAGTTGGTACACAGATTCATTACACACTCTCTGAGAGTGTCAGTTACAATCAAACCTAGTAGATGGATGAAAATGCCCGAAGGTTATTCTGATAGCGTGCAATGGTCACCTTAATTGCAGAATTGCTCTCAATAACAGAGAGTCCATGAGCTTTGTCCCTTATCTTTAGTTGGCATGGTGTCTATCATACATTCTCCGACAGTGTCAGGTACATTTGAACCTAGATGAATGAAATGCTGGAAGGGTAGTCTGATAGCTTGCAATCTTGTGACAAAAATTACCTGAATGTTATTCCGTGTCTCCAGTTGGCTAACAGATTCATTAGACAGTGTTGGTGACTGTTAAATTTGAACCTAGATGGATAAAAATTCCCACAGGATATTCTGACAGTGGTTCTAAGGATAGCTCTTGAAGGTCATGATCACTTTAACAAAAATTCCCTCAGTATTGTCCCTCATCTTCAGTTGGCACGGTAACCATTATACGCTCTCTGACAGTGTCAGGTACATTTGCACGTAGATAGTTTAGAATGCCCAGTGGACATTCTGATAGCTTACTGTGGTCAATTTAATTGCTCCACCTTGTAACAAAAATTCCCTGAATGTTGTTCCTTATCTTCAGTTGGCACAGAGATCCATTATATGCTCTCTGACAGTGTCAGTTACATTTGAACCTAGATGTATTAAAGTGCCCAGTGGATATTGTGATAGTGATTTGGGGGTGCTCCGATCCACCTCATAACGAAAATTCCCTGATGTTGTTCCCTATCTTTTTATTGGTATTCAGATTGTCTATACAGACTTTACGATGTCCTACAGGTGGATAAAATGCCCAGTGGATATTCTGATAGATAGGGATGGTAACTTTATAACAGAAAGTCCCTCAGCATTGTACATTATCTTCATTTGGAACAGTTACAATCCATTATACGCTGTTCAACCTTGTCAGTTACATTTGAACCTTCGTAGATGGATGCAAATGCCGAGTGGATATTCTGATAGTGATTTTGAGGTTCTCCTCCTCATTACAAAAATTCCCTGATGTTGTTCCTTATCTACATTTGTACACTGATCATTACCTACAGTGTGACGTTGTCAGTCGTATTTTCTAAAGCTACAGATGAAAATTGTCATAACAGAAAGTAGTATTGTCCCTTATCTGCAGTTGGCACGGTAACCATTATACGCTCTCTGACAGTGTCAGGTACATTTGCACGTAGATAGTTTAGAATGCCCAGTGGACATTCTGATGGCTTGTGATGGTCACTTTAATTGCTTCACCTCGTACCAAAAATTCCCCAAATGTTACATTCCTTATCTCTAGTTGGCACAGAGATCCATTATAGTATTTATACGCTGTTCAACAGTGTCAGTTACATTTTAATCTAGACAGATAAAAACGCCCAGTGGATATTCTGATAGTGATTTTGAGGTTCTCCACATCATAACAAAAATTCCCTGATGTTGTTCCATATCTTCATTGATAGATCATTATACACAGCATCATGGCTTCCTCTCTAGTGGGATTTCTCTAAGTACAAGCATTAGGCTACAAGTTGTACAACACAACTTATTATACCATTTTTGGTACTTTCTCGTCATGTTGACCATCTCGAAGAAGAAAATAGATTTGATTTTTCTTGAAATCCATCTAATATTAAGAAGTGGGCTGATGTCGTCCATAAATTAATTTTCTGTCGTTTTGCATTGCACACTAGCTGACAATGTAATATTTGAAAAAAAAAAAATTAATCCTTTTGGAACCTTCAATGTATATGGATTAAAATGCCTAGTGGCTATTGTGATAGCCTGGCTTTTCCCATTTCTACAGTTGGCACACAATCAATAACAATGTATATACATGTACAGGCTGTCAGACACAGCTTGGAAAGGAGCCATATTGGCAACCCTATGGGGTATTATATATAATAGTCAGTTAGTGGTGGTCACTTAAATTGCAGAAGTTGATTATAGGAATGGATATGGTTCCCATAGGAAAGCATTAGGCCAGGCCATGCTTTAGTATGCTTTTTCCCAGTACATTTGCGACAGATTGCTATACATGAATGTCCAGGCAAGAGATTTTAGATATGGTAAACTGAGCACGTCACTGGAACGTACTGCGCCTGCGCGAAAAATATAGACATGCTAAACCTTGTTAAACCCCCGGTTTACTAAAGGGCCGCATTTAAGAAAGTACGTGCGTATATAAGGATAAAATCCCGTGTACGTTTTACATGAAACCATGTCTCTAAGATATACTGTGCAACAAGCGGGATTTCAATGCAACGTTGACCAAACCAAGCCCCAAACCACCAGGGTTTGCGCAGGCGCAGTACGTTCCGGTGACGTGCTGGTAAACTGCCTTCTTTTTAGTGATTCCTGTGCAAAGAAGTAATATACCTGTGCACTGTAGCACTGGCCATGTTAAGTTTGGACATTTTTTTAGATTTCACTAACTATGATGAAAGCTTTTCAGTGTTGCTTTTTTTAAATCAAAATGGCTATTGTGTAAAGTAAATTGATAAACCTTGAATTTATTTCAATGGCAAGTTTTTGGCAACAATGCAGTACAATCTAGAGCCCAAGCCGACAGATGCTAGTGTTGTGCACCCCGCATTACAAAACATGATATACATGACATTGTATTATTTGTTCTCTATGCTAGATTACTACTCAGTAGTACTCATGACATTATACATATTTCTCAGTGCCCAGATCAGGGTTGGACAAGTTTTCTAAAATTCACTTGTCCTATTGGGCAAGCACATAAAAAATCTACTTGCCCGGACCAATTTTTCACTTGCCCAAAAGTCAAATGTCACTATTATAACTAATACTAGTATATGCATTTTCACTTCCAGCAATGGAATTCCTTGTTGACCGTTGCTTGATGTCATGGTCAACTTGTAAAATGTAACAAGTATATCAAAATTGCACTCAATCAATGGAATAATCTTACTTGTCCGATCGGGCAAGTGATGTAGCTCATGCACTTGTCCGAACAGCACTTTCACTTGCCCTGGACAATAGGGCTAGTGGACTTGTTCAACCCTGTGCCAGATGTCAGTGAAGGTTGTGAGTTCCCATTAATTTTTAGCCTTGTTCTTAACCAGCGTCCTTCCCCTGTGCAGGTGATGTTTACTGAAGAAGATGTGAAGTTCTACCTGGCTGAGCTAGCCCTGGCCCTGGACCATCTCCACTCCCTGGGCATCATCTACAGGGACCTCAAGCCAGAGAAGTAAGTACACCCAAAACTGGTAGACAATTCTTAGGTTAGACTGACATTGAGCAAGTAATATTTTGTTCAGCACCAAGGACAGGGTAAGGGACACACTCACTCACACACACACACACTCGCTATCTGGTTTAGAGTCCATTGTTCTCCTTTTTGGAAGGGTTGGACATTGCAGGATGTCGTTCAGGTCTTATCGAGGAGGTGCCTCGACCACGTTAAACAGCCTCATTACTCAACACATTACTCAGTACCCACTGGCTGGCAAAATACACCAGATTATTATTATTATTATTATTGCTGATCAATGAGGAAGTAATATTCTGTTCAGCAACAAGGACAGGGTAAGGGACACACTCTCACACACACACACACTCGCCATCTGGTTTAGCGTCCATTGTTTCCTGTCTTGGAAGGGTTGGACATTGCAGGATGTTGTTCAGGTCTGATTGCTGATCAATGAGGAAGTAATATTCTATTAAGCACCAAGGACAGGGTAAAGGACACATTCACACATACAGTCAAGCACTCACCATCTGGTTTAGTGTGCATTGTTCCTCGGTCTGCAATGGTTGGACATTGTAGGATGTTCAGCACCAAGGACAGGGTAAGGGACACACTCACTCACTATTCGGTTTAGCGTTCATTATCCCCCGTTTTGTAGGGTTGGACATTGTGGGATGTCGTTAAGGTCTTATTGCTGATCAATGAGGAAGTAATGTTTTGTTCAGCACCAAGGACAGGGTTAGGTCTTAACATACAGGGACATGGATGTTTGATACTACAAATTAACAATAGAACAAAAACAAGCCTTGAAATCAATTGTGTCATTGTTGATTACTTATTGTGTACGGTTGACTTGTCAATGTACATGTGATACACTATTCAGCACCAGGGACAGCATAGCAAGTAAGAAAAAATGGAGCTATGAGGCTGTGACTTCGTTTTGATGGACTGCAAATGGTCATGAGTAAGAAATATTTTGTTCAGCACCAAGGAGAAAACAACATGTAGTTAGGATAGGAACATTTTGACCTGCGTTTATTACCATGATGCAGTCAAAACTTGTCTGTGTGGACAGGTGACCACTTTAGATAGGATTCTTGATGCTTGTGTGAATTGGACAAATCATCTAAAGGACCACTCACTGAAATGTCTTTGCAATGGCCAGGTAATAACTTGTGTAGTGAGGGAGATATGTGGTCACTGGTTTGACTGTAGACTAAGTGTACATACACAGAGGGTGGAACTAGATGTAGGCTTCTGTCGTTCTTGTGAGAAAATTTTAGTACTCTGTACATTTACTGTCCTTGTTAATAAGTTTTCTCTCTTGAGATTTCCAACCCTATCAGCTTTCATTTGCACTGACCTAGTTTTTCAGTATTGGCTATGCAGATTACATGCACACACTGTCTATCTTGGTGAGATTTTACACATTAAATGTTTAATCCCTCATCAGTAGACCATTCTGAGATTGCTCCTGTGGAATGATCCTAAGCTTCCAGCCTCATTGGCCCAGTTTTCATCAGGGAATGACATACTAGTACCCACCTGCAAATTTGCATTGAAATTGGAAAGATTCCTTGCCTAAAAAATACAAATTGCAGGCTGCTATTTTGAGCTCTGTGGATGATTTTATTGATACTTTACATGTCTTGGTTTACATGTACATGACATTGTAAAATAATGAACATTTGTATTGATTTCAATAATTGATTGTTGTTATTTTTTCCCTTGTTTTTTATCAGTATTCTTTTGGATGCAGATGGACATATCAAGCTTACAGGTATGACAGCACAGAATTTTGAGGAATTTTCCAAGCGTATATCAAGAGTTGTAGTAATAGAAAAAAAGTATTATATCATGTTAATATTTAGATTTATTCCTAAGACATATAAAATCTGGACCGTCTGCAGGATTCTTCACAATAGATATACAATAGACACTGAAAGCATAGATTGTGTAAGATTTTAAAGCTCCTTTGAGTTAATAATTATGGCCACTTAAATTTGCAGTTGGTCTTGCTTCATTGATGGGTACACATTTTCCTGTGATAGTAGATTTCAATGGGTTCAAGCCTCTTTTCCCCAAAAGTATTATACTCTATTATCTAGTAGTACTCATATGACATGTTTATTGCTATATTAGGTGTACAATTGCTGATTGCTATATTAGGTGTACTATATCAAGCATAGTACAATTTGTACCTCAGAACCAGTAATATGCATGCTACTATATTAAGCATACACATGTGTACAACATCACGACTTGATTGTACATTGTATACGGTGTCAATGACCCTTTGCTGGATATAGCCGCCATGTAAAGAGATACTGGAGGAAGGAAGTGCCAGATATGGTAACAAAGTATTCTGAGCAACACCCCCGGAAATAACCTATATGGAGACATGAATGTTGCCAAATATATCTTCTCATTAGTATCTTATGAATAGTTGGCAGAAAAAAAAACTAGTTAACTTTCGAAATTTGCATCTCGTGAGTTCAGTGAACCTATGTGATTTGTGTCACTATAAATACTTGCCAAAGAGGCATTGCCCTTTATATGTATGATACATATCTGTCATAGCCCTTGCATTGATTAGTTTTACTAGTTAAAGACTACGAATTTTGTCTTACATATTTCTGCTTCTAAAATATTAAACATCAGATTTCTGAATCATCATCCTTTTGTGCGTTTCATGATTAAACAAAAAGCAACTACACAGTTTTTTCTATGATATCAGTGCTTAATGGTTTTACTTAAGATCCATGCCATGTGCATGTGAAAGAGTGAAATGGTCTCCATCTTGACATTGCTATTATTGTGCTCTCTGTAGATTTTGGCCTGAGCAAGGAGGCTATTGAGGACAAGAAAGCATACTCCTTCTGTGGTACAGTAGAGTACATGGCCCCTGAGGTGGTGAACAGGAGGGGACACAACCATACTGCTGACTGGTGGTCGTACGGAGTCCTTATGGTAGGTGTTTGTTTGTTTGTTTGTTTGTTTGTTTGTTTGTTTATTTGTGACTGGTTCTGTGGTACAGTAGAGTACATGGCTCCTGAAGTGGTGAACAGGAGGGGACATAACCACACCGCTGACTGGTGGTCGTACGGAGTCCTTATGGTAGGTGTTTGTTTGTTTGTTTATTTATTTGTGACTGGTTCTGTGGTACAGTAGAGTACATGGCCCCTGAAGTGGTGAACAGGAGGGGACACAACCATACTGCTGACTGGTGGTCGTACGGAGTCCTTATGGTAGGTGTTTTGTGGCATAACATGTTTTTAAACTCCTTGGGCATTATAGAAGAAGGATGCTAATTCATATAACTACTATGGGATTTAATTGTCATTTGTTTTGTACTGTCTTGATTTTGACAAATTTACATGTATTCTTTCTTGGTGAATTTTCAGGTCAGAACACTACGAAAACTTGTTACTAATAATACAATCATGCAGCATGTACCTTCCTCTTATATTCCTGCAGTTTAGGATGTTGACTAGTTTTACAACTACACAAAATGTTCAAATTCTTCAATTTGCAACAGTGTTGAATTACAACTGTACAATTATATAATTGTTTTTTTTTTCCTGCAGTTTGAGATGCTGACTGGTGCCTTACCATTCCAAGGACAGAATAGGAAGGATACGATGACAATGATTCTCAAGTAAGTAGCAGAGTCACACCTATTGAATTTGTCAGTTCTCAGAGAAAATTAAGAACCACCAAAAAGGAGTCATACTGACCTGGAGACACTTTTGTAAATCTGGTCACTTTTACGCGTTACCTACGGTGGGTTTGATACTATATTACGCCACCGTGGATCTGCTTGGAGATTAGGTGGGAAGTCTGTACCTTGCGGGGTTGGACAAGTTTTCTAAAATTCACTTGTCCTATCAGGGCAAGCACATAACAAATTACTTGCCCGAATCAATTTTACACTTGCCCAAAACTCAAATGTCACTGTTATATTCATTTTCACTTCCAGTAATGGAATTCTTATTATTGCCTCTATGTTGACTATTGCTTGATGTCATGCTTGTGAAAAGTAACGAGTATATTAAAACTTAACTCACTGGAAAAATCTTACTTTCCCGATCGGCAAGTGGGACACACACTTGCCCAAACAGCACTTTCACTTGCCCTGGACAATACGGCTAGTGGACTTGTCCAACCCTGCCTTGGTACACACAGTTTCAGTGAGTGATCCAGACTCAAGTTTTCCTCCCTGCCATCTGTTTTTATCATGCCCTCAAGTTTTTACACAAAAATGGTAGGATTTGGTGCATTTCCCTTTGCCAGTAACTATGATTTAGGATTACCGAGCTATCAGGAGAAATTGCCAACACACGAGTTTATGTGTCAATAACCTCCTCTGTCGTATACCGATAACGACTTGCCATATATCGTTCCACCCACGCTGCTTCCACTGTCAAATTTCTTCCCTAAAGCCGTAATAACATGAAACTCAGCAATCAGGTATCCACTCTTTCATCCTCTTTTCGTCAATTACTTGGCATCTGTTATGCCTTCTCATGGCAGTTAATACTCTTGTTACTAGAGGCACATAATTACCTTGGAGATAGGATTCGTATGAGACATTATAGTACTAACCCTTCAGAATGAAATTGGCTTTTCATTGAGTATGAGCTCTGGTAAAAGCCTTTTCAAATCACTATTATATGCAGGGCTCAAAATTATTTGGGGGGTAATGAGTACCCTGGCACACTTAGGCATTTAGACATATGCACAGAAAAATGTTTGATGCACAGCATACATTGTGAATAAAGTGGAATGATATACCTTACTGTCTCCATTTAGAGCTTCAAGCTTACATTTTATTCATCAGCAACGTTCAAAGCTTTTAGCAAGGAATGCATCTAAATGTAAGGAAGCTGCTTATTATAACCACATGGTAGCTTTAGGTCCTTGCGTTATTGAAAATTAAGTGCACGGCTCCAATTTTGGGTGCACAAAATAGCATAATTATGCACCCTGCATTTCCAGCCAGGCTTTTAACCCGGCATGCACCCACCCGTTTCTATGCATCTTTTGGACGCACTATTCTAAAAATAATAAGAAATTGGACTAGACATTCTTACACTGGGGAGAAGATCCTCTGCACCAGCATGAAAATTCTGATTGCCCAGGGATGCTACTAGGTCACTTGTGGTCATGTTCTTCAACAAGAAGAACTTTATTGCGCAACGATCGTACACGGTACAATGTAAGGCAAGAAAAAGAACTGACGTATCTGACATTTATTTTGCCCCTCAGAATACCTTAGAATGTACCATTTTAACTTAGAATTCTCCACAACTCTGCACCATGGAAGGTGAATGCCCCCGGACCCCCCATACAATACTCCCGCTTACAGTATATCACTTACTGTGACTCAGTAAGAAATTTGGACCCCCTATAATAAAATCCTAGCTAAAAGCCTGTTTCCAGCCCTGCAAAGCTGCTATAGAAAACTGACCCAGATAAACGAACAGGAAATGAGGATAACCCGATTATTTCTGTCAGAGAAATGGGATTCTGAATGCTGTCAGTGGTAAAAGTCTTTCCTGCCTCATTCAATCGTAGCTGGAAGAAATTTCACCCCCGTTTGTCCCAGTATCGCCCACGCTTTTATTGAGCCTGAAGACTGGGCCCACAGTAATCATTACCCGTTTACAGGCAGCTATGCCAGCAAGACCACACCAATTTATTTCCTTAGTTAATTCACACTTTTTAACATACACATTACATGTAGGAAAAAGCAATGCAGGCATATAAATACAGAGGGGTGGAACTGTGGAAGGAAAAGTTTAATCTGACTCTGGGCTGTCTCCAGGACTCGTCCCAAAAATCTGCATGTTGGGACGGAATTTTCAAAAACCTTTATCCGTCCTATAAATCTTACCTTCATGACATTAAACTGTTGAAAATACATTTTCACAGGCTAAAAATGACACATTTAAAATGGAAAATCAACAACATGGGCTCTCAAACAATGAGTGGGATGGAAAAAAAAAGTCTGACTACATGTACATGATTGTGTGTTTCCTCCCTGAAACTGTGTGAGCCAACTGAAGGTACAGACAGACTACTGTAAATGCATTTAAGTTCGCGGGGATTTAATTTCGCTGTAGCGGGAAAAAGGACTTTTTGCGGTGGTTTTAAGTTTGCGGTAGCACCATGCACTGTAGTCTCTTACTGCCATGGAAAAATGTTTGCGGTGGTTTTAAGTTCGCTGTGAAGTGGCCACCGCAAAAAACGCGAACATTAAACCACCGCGAAAGTTTCTGCATTTACAGTATCCCCTCAGACCCCATTGTCATGTTCACATTCTACTTCAGCATTTTAATCCAGAGACCAATACATTGACATGGTGTTGCCTTATTGCTCATAAGCTGAATGTGCTTATGAGTGCAATTCAAACACTGAGATACAAATTAAAAGCTTTTTTATCTTATTGAATTCGTTTCATGTAAGATTGTTGAACCAGAAACGGGAAAAACTTCAATTCAAAGCTCATTCTGTATTCAAGTCATAAACAAGGGAGCATGATTATTAAGGCCAAACTAATGTACATGTGCATATATTGCCTTGGTTGAGAATGTGAAAGAAATGTACAGGAAATGAATAAATCAAACAGGGAAGAAAGAAATTTTGATGATGTATATAAAAGAGAAATAGAATTAATATGCATTTACATGTTCATGTTCAGTCATTCATTAAGTTAATATTTCTTTCTTTCCCTCTAAACAGCCTTTGTTGAAACCTGTCAATTGTTTGTTAGCTGCTATGTGTACGTCTACTTAAATGCAGCCTTGCCACATGTATCATAATTATGTATTTAGCAGCCAGGCATATATATGTACTTGATCACCGGTACTCAGATTCTTTTATGTTCAACATTTACTGGTGAGCTCAGGGCTGCATATTGTAAGCCTGGCGTGCCACAACATCATTAGTGCTAAATTAAGAATGATTATTTCAAAATTGCCTGTGCTAAACATGATGATTTCTACCGTCTCCAGGGCCAAGCTGGGCATGCCCCAGTTCCTGAGTCCTGAAGCACAGAGCCTGCTGAGGATGCTGTTCAAGAGGAACCCACAGAACAGACTAGGTACATAAACTGCAGTGTGCACTTGTAAAATTGATAGTTTCAGCAGTATAATGAAGCTCAATGACATATAGTGTAGACTGTGTCATGGGATATATTTAACTGTTGATCCAACACTTTGAATGAATTTTCAGTAGTACAACTCCTGCCTTTGTCAAATTAGAATGATTAGATTGCCACTTGTGGCATATGGTCTTAGAAACATATGTGCCAATGAGCTTGCAATCGTGTTTCTCTGTTTCTGATAGAAACCTTAGGTCAATGAAGGTTATACATTCAGGTGATGAGATATGCCAAAAAGCAGTTACATGAAGCAAGCAAGTGGACATGATTTTGAAATTATATCCAGTTGCAATTTCCAGCACATATCAATAAATATTTTAGCATTGCAAGTTTTATGGATGCCATTGATATTGTTAACAAGACAACAACACATGTAGACTCACCCTCGACAAACACCTTAAAACATGATAGTATGAATGGATGAACAATTACTACTCCTCAGGTTTCATACCATACTGACTCCCATCCTAGATTATCCCCCAAGGACATGCTTGAGCTTTTCCATCAATAAGAAATGATTTCCAATTGGTGTAATCACTGACTTGGGGGCAATGTCCCGAACTCAATCTGGGGCAAAAGGTATGTGGGTGGGAAGGTCATATCCTGCTATTTTTTAAGGGAAAAGTAAGGGAAAAAAAAGACAAGATGGGGAGGAAAGTGTAAGCTAAACTATACATGTATTAACTCCCTACACAAGTGTGTAAAAACTCTGCTCTCAGACACTTTTAACGTTAATCCTCCAGAGTACCATTTCAAAACCAAAAACAAACAAATTGAATTGGGGTGAGCCTGAGTACAGGTAGGTGAAAGGAGGGTGTTAATTAATTTCCTTTCTTCTTGGACAAGAAGTAAGGAAGAGGAGGCAAAATGAAATCAGAGTCGTTGGTAGAACTTGAATCTGGCTTTTAGTAAGTATGTTCATCCTACACAAATTTGTAAACTCATAGACTCTCAGAACCGACAAATTGACTGGCGTTGGCCTAAGCGCTGAGCTAAGCCAGGCCAGCGGCAGTATTACTTACTGGCAATGCAATAACCAATCAGGGTACGCTGAATGTGGGTGGGAATGATTGGGAAACATGGGCACCAAGATGGTGCTAGAAACCTTTCTAACGTGATAAATGAGTCTTTCTTGTCGAGGTGCGTAGGAGGATCACTCAGGAAGTTCACATCGTCTTAAAGAAGGTGCCACAAGGTCAACGGGGTTTAGTGTTTCACATTTTTCTTAAGATTTTCCTTCATAACTCATGCCTAATGTGCGGCTGGGGGTTACATGTAGGTACACGTACATGTACATGCACATGCTGGTTCACCCTTTTTCTTGCCACCTATTAAACTTACAAGCAATACGAATTAGGTGGCAAAAGGCTTAACCTTTTCATTGAGATGAGGGTGGAAGATGTTCAATTTTGAAGACTGGTTCTGAATAACCAATCAAACTCCAGTGTTTGCAATTAAATTTAAACCTGAAATTATAGGCTCCAAGAGAGTACAGTGTTGGAAACTTAGCACAGGTGATAAAGAAGGCTTTCTTCCGGAGGTGCGTAGGCGGTTTACTCAAGAAGCCTCCTTAAGGGGCCGAGGAGATCAAGTGTTTCTCATCTGTCTTCAGGGCTTCCTTCAGAAGTCTTGTACATTTTTGTAGGGAGTACGTGGTTGGTTCAGCTGCTGTGCAGTCCTGTAAGCAATACAGATTTGGTGCAAAAGAGTACACATTTACGCTGAAGATTTTCCTGATCACACTAAGGTTTCCTAACATTTGTCAAAGTTTATGTTGTGTTCTACATGCACAAGCTGCCTAGCCCTGTAAGGGTACATTTTCAGTGCCAAAAGGGCATCTGTATCTTATCGGAAATATGATGTTTTGAGCTGCAACACTGGTTTGCTTGTTTAACATGCCACCTATTCTTAAGCAGCTTACTCCAACCACTAACAGTTATTGTCATTAGTAGTTCAAATAATTTTCATTGATAAAGAAGTGTGCAGTATTTTATTATCTTGAAAATTATACCATCACATTGTGGGTCATATTCAATTCATAAAGTCATATGATTATACACATGTACAAATCTAATATTCCATTTCTCAGTGGTTCTATCCATTGGAAATTGGGCCTAACTACAACTGAATGTACATTTAAGTTTGTATCCAGCAAGACTTCCTGTGGTACAATGTAGTATGTGAACTCAATCACTCACTGAGTGTGTGAAATGTTTGCTAAATGTTAATCCTACTTTATGTAATGTACAACTCCAGGTGCAGGTGCGGACGGGGTAGAAGAGATCAAGAGGCATAATTTCTTCGCCAGTATCGACTGGGAGGTAAATTTGTTTTTCCTTAAGAATTGCATTTGCGTAAGAATGGTACTGCCTATGAGCATGGTAATCCTAATATACATCTTGTTCACTTTGCCAAGCAATGAAAGATTAGCGCCCTTGTGGTTAAAGGGCATCTCAATAATTGTACTCCGGAGCTCAAATTTAAATAATGTAGAATTTCAACCAAACGTATACACCACCACATTGAACACAGATGCCTATTATTGTTTTTTTTTTTATCACAGCAGCAGTTATTGATCTTAATGTGATTATGATAATTTTGGCGTGTTTGTGAAGATTATTGTTGTTTCCATAGAAACTGTTGAAGAAGCAGGTGCCGCCACCTTTCAAACCGGCCGTGACTCGGGACGAGGACGCATTCTACTTCGACACAGAATTCACATCCAGGACGCCCCGAGGTATCAGAATTTCAGTGAATCTAAAATCCTTATGGCTTAGAGCACTCCTTGGCCAGCTAGACTCCTGAAGCCACCAGTAGATCTACCTGGAGATTACTACATTGTACATGTACATTGTACCAATACACCTTTCTCACGCGGCGGCCATGATAGATCTAAAACGAGTTCAATGTGGCAAACAAAAGGCCGTCCATCATAATTAGCAGTTCGACCAATGGTAGCCTGCCAATTAGGAAATTGACCAATAAGTGAATGGCTGCAAATTCGTTACAAATTTGCATTATTATGTTGTTATTTTGCATCTCTTAATGGACTATGGGGTCAGTCTACACTACTCTAAATTGCTACATTTCTCGGTGCATAACACTTCTTGTAATATTTATTATTCCATCTTATATCATGAAAATTTGTGTGGTTTGGGGGAAAACTAAATGGGACCTGATTTTAGAAATAAGTTTTGTCTGTTTGCCTCATTGACCTCTTCTTGGATCTATCATGTCCGCCGCGTGCGAAAGGTGTATACATTGTTGGGTTCCAAAAGACTACCTTAGCAGGGAGTAAGGCAAATGTATATATTCTGCCTTGCTATTGTGGTTGTAACATGTAACTATCAACTGGCATTACTCAGACCAGGCATTAGGTTGTTTCTTCAAACTCTAGTCCTGCCACCTGTGTTTTAACTCTAATTTGCATGCTTTCCGGTGTGGAGCCCATAGTATTTTGGAGCCATGTCAAGCTGTGTCTTAGGAGAGCCATACCTGTAGCATGTACCACGCTTAAACATTGTATTAGGCCAGTTAATAGGATTTTTCATCAATCAGTGACTGTATGAAAGGTAAGTACACGTACCTCCAAATTTTCGATGGCTATCAGTCCATCTTGATCACGGAGTGACCTAGTTCTCGCGAGAGTTGGGAGAACTAGGTCAAGACTTGCGTGGATCTTCCGCCCCTCACCCCGCCTCCTTGCAGAGTAGGGGTAAGTAGGACTTAGGCAGCTCCCAGCCATCATTGCGGTTTAGTTTCGCACCTTCCAGCTGGATGTGAACCGCTTCTTTGACCTTTCTGTGGGCTTTACGTGGTTCTTGGTCGATAATCTCGACGGTGTCTAAGATAGGCTTGGTGGTAACAACGTGGCGCGACTGGAGCAGATGTTGGCTCAATGCGGATTTGCAGTCCTTGTTGTCAATGGATTTTTGGTGTTCAGCGATCCGTTCACCTAGTGATCTCTCTGTTTCGCCTACGTACACATCCCCACACTGTTCACACGCTATTTTGTAAATCACACCACACTTTTCACTAGGTAACAGTGGGTCTTTCGGTCGGACAAGGGCATTGCGTAAGGTGTACCCTGGTTTGGAGAATAGGCTCACGTTATGTTTGGCATAGACACGTTTGAGTCTCTCAGTTACACCTTTCATGTACGGGAGTACAGCGTAAATTGCGGGGCGTTGTTCCTTATCCCTTGTGTGACTGTCCTTGGCCTTGTGATTAGGCCAGAAGAGAAGCAGCCACACATGGCCCAGTACATGATAGTAAAATTCTAGATTATCCCTGTGAAAAAAGTCATCATGCTAATCAGGCGATCTACATGTAGTTGTATGTAAGCAAAAAGAATAGTAATCTTTATTGACACAACACAAGTACAGCGACTTTCGTAAGGTCTACAAAGAATGTAGAAGGATTCAATCATATTTTCAGAAACATTTCTATTTGCTCATGCCTTAAGTCAACAAGCATCAGTTAAACTTCACAATGTTTTCTTCAGATTCCCCAGGAGTTCCCCCCAGTGCCACTGCCCATGAGCTGTTCAGGGGCTTCAGCTTTGTCGCCCCCTGTCTGTTGGATGAAGTAACGCAGGGACAGGTTCAGCAGCTAGACAAGGTCAAGGAAATACAACGGCGTCCGGTAAGCTTCGCTTTTTGTTGTGCATTTCTGATGCTACATGTGTCCTGAAAAGCGACTGAACTGACCATTCAACTCAGAAATTTATTGTTTTATCTTTTATTGATTTGATTGCACATTATGAAGAATTACAATGTGATTAATTATTGCGGAAAATTATTGACGATAGAATAAAATAACTGGGCCAGAAAAGCCAGAGGCTTTGCATCTCAATAATGTAATGATGATAAACATATATTAGGTGACAGCATCTAATTTTGATGATAATTTTACTTATATGTATCTACATGTTGTAACATAATGTTTTACAACATAAAACAAATGAAAGTAAAAAAAAAAAATAGAAGGAAATCAAGATCAAATAAGTATAAAAATTATATTGACAGTTGTTTCATTGACTCCATAATGATAGACATGCGCTTTTCTTCATATAAGAAAGCCACACATGTTTTGCTTGAACCTGCAAAGTAATTATAAGAATATCATGTTGGTTTTCCAGCTTGGGAAGACAACAGCCTTCACAGACGAATATGAGATTAAGGAGGTACGTTCTTCTGTCTTCTGTTGTTAATCAACCCAGGCATGTTAAGTAGACATCTTGCTAGTATTCATTTGTTGTATTTCCATCTGGATATTAGCAATGATCATGTGTACATTTCTCTTTTATATAAAAATTGACACTTTTTTGTTGTTTTAGGACATTGGTCTTGGCTCCTACTCAATTTGCAAAAGATGTCTCCACAAGAGTTCTGGTCAAGAATATGCAGTAAAGGTTTGTTCAGGATTTACTAACTTGATCTGTCCTTAGTTATGTTCTACTAGTTAGGGTGGTAGAACTGTAGTTTGAAACCACTGATAAGAGATATTATTTTGTTCTCCATGTATATCCTTCTATTGGCGACCTTTTCTTCAGCTTTTTTTAATGTAGCAATGTCTTGTTTGTGTTTCCAGATCATTGACCGAACAAAGCGGGACCCTGCAGAGGAGATTGAGATCCTCCTTCGCTATGGCAACCACCCCAACATCATCACTCTCAGAGATGTGAGCTGTCCTCTAACTTGTACATTTGGAAAGTGCCTGATGAAGAATCTTTGCTAGAGTTGGCCTTTCATTCTTTCATGAAGTGCCTGAATAAGTGTTATAGGTGCAGAATTCACAGTATTCAGAGTAGTTGTATATTTTGGTTATATATTATGGATGGCAAAAACATCAATGTCAACAAATGTGTAACTATAGGATTATATAAGTTTGAATATCTTGTACATGCACAGTTTATGGCGATGACTCAAAGAGTGCAATGTGTTTAGCATCAAGCAAAATGTGAAAAAACAATTCATTACCTTGTCTTAACCCTGAGAGCAACAAAAAAGCATATTGCTGCCATCAGAAAGGCTTTCAGCACCAAGGAGAAAGCAGGATTTATAAAAGATTGGTTAGCAACCTGTCTCCCTTGAGTTCAGTTAACTTTAAAGTTTATCTCTCTTGGTAAAAGTTATTCTGAATGAGAGTTAAACTGTAACTTCCAAATCCAAAACGTTTGTCTTTGACCAAATTTTTTTCTGACAAACTTTTCTCAAGGAATGAATTAAACAAAATGGGCAAGTCCAATCTTTTTAGGGTTGAAAATTACAGTTTTATGATTCAGAATGGCTTGAATGTTTTACCTTTCTAACAGGTTCATGAGGGTGGTAACCACTAACCAGGTTAACTTGGTGAATCCTTTACGTGTTGGACAATGTCTTAAGTATTTCTTACCGTTCCCCCAGGTGTACGAGGCAGGTAACCAGGTGTACCTGGTGACAGAGCTGATGAAGGGAGGAGAGCTGCTGGACAAGATCCTCAGACAAAAGTTCTTCTCTGAGCGGGAAGCCAGTGCTGCCCTGCAGACCATCACCTCAGCCGTCGACTTCCTACACAAGAAAGGGGTACGGATAAACCTGCTCGCTGTGTCTTGTCTCTTGTCCAGGGTTGTAGCTAGCCTGAAATCATTTTCCGTCCCTTCGATTTTGCGCAAAGGTGCAACGTTCCTTGGGGGGTCCTAAAGCATACTCCCCCCGCAAATTTTGAAATCTATACCCTCTGAAATGCTTTTTCCTGCATTTTCAGGTGTAAACTTTGCTGGTAGAGTAAGCTGTTCAATGGAATCTGTCTTGGTAAAATATTATAGTATGAAATTATACAAGGAAGGCTGTTTTTTTATATCGTTACATATTGATTTTAGTTCGTCACAGAGGATGGAATAGGCAAAATGTTTTTCCGTCCCCAGCTGCAAAATTCCGTCAAAGGACGCAAGGACGGGTGCTCTTGTCCAATTTGCGCAGCAATTTTTTAATCATACAGCTCACTGTATATGTATACAACCTTCTGGTTGAAGAACAGTAATCTGCAAGTAGATCCCACACCAGCATAAGATAGTATCCGAAGCTGCCAGAGGAGTGAAGCCAGCCTAGGAGTGAGCTTGGCTACCAGTCGTTGATGACTTCCTTTGGCCAGCTGTACTCCTTAGCCAGCTTTGATACTATCTTATGCCATTGGTAAATCTGCTTGGAGATTAGAAGAACAGGGCTCCGTACGCCATACAGCTAGGCCACTTTACGTACGTGTAGATGCTAACCATACCAGAAAATGCAATTTTAAAACTGGGGAATGAGTTACAGTCAAACCTGTATTAGGGGCCACCTCTACAGAGGGGCCACCTGTCCATAGTGGCCACTTTTTGTCGGTCCCTTGGGTATTCTATCTACAAGTTGCCACCTCTATACAGAGGCCACCTGTCTATAGTGGCCAAATTTGTCCGGTCCCTTGAGTGGCCGCTATAGACAGGTTTGACTGTACATACTGCATGATTATGATTTACTGAAGTTCCATATTGTCTCTAATACTGATAGGGGTGGATACAAAATCACAGTGGACCAGATTTTAGACCTGTAAGCCCCCAAACTCCCTCCCCATGTATAGTAAATGTCCAATTTGCCCATGAAATTCTGCAACAATTTTTGCCTGACACTGCATGGATCCAACCTTTTGCTTGAAGAACCGGGCTCCATACACTTCACTACTTTGCATTTGTACTTACATTGATTCTAAACATACAAGAAAATGCAGTTTTGAAACTAAGAGAAATGAGTTAGTATATAGCAGGGCTCTACCCAGCTCAAAATTTTTTTCCGTCAGCCAATTCCCATTGTCACGAAAACCGCGAAAATTAAGTTAGAAAGACGGAACTGAGACCTTGAAAAACGGGTTTTTAATGAGAATATCGCATGCGAAAGGGCACCGACGCACTAAGTCAACAATCATAACAATAGCAAAACAAACAGTGTGTGGCTTTCCGACCGTGGACAGCGTCCCCAAGCCGCCTGTAGCTTCCACCAAGAATTTTTGTCCGTCAAGGTTGACGGATTGGTTAAAAAAAATTTCCGTCACACGCAGCAAATTTCTGTCAATTGACGGAAAAACGGACGCTGGCTAGAGCCCTGGTATATAGTACATAAATGCATGATTATAATTTACTAAATTGACATATTGTCTCTAGGTTTAAATCTAAAAAAACATCTTTGTAACCTCCAGGTGGTCCATCGTGACCTGAAACCCAGCAATATTCTTTACGCCGACGACTCCGGTTCCCCCGAGTCCTTGCGGATCTGTGACTTCGGCTTTGCCAAACAGCTGAGGGCTGAGAACGGGCTCCTGATGACGCCCTGCTACACCGCCAACTTCGTAGCTCCAGAGGTGGGAACCATACCTTGTTTGGATGGGACAATGGCTGATGTTGGAAAAGATACTAAGACATTTTTTGCTATGGCAATTAGTTAGGATGTTGAAAAAATTGCTGTATTGAAGTTTGAGTTGTGTTAGCTTCATGTTGACGAATTCACTGTGTGATAACACATGAGTTTGTTATTTGTCAGCAAGGATCAGATGCATGTTTAAGGATTTCAAGTTACTGGTGCTTGGTAGCCACTAATGTGTGTACAGTGTTATGCAACACATGCCTGCATTTCCTCATTTATCATTGTGAGTGTTAGCTGTATGTTGACGAATTTGATGTGTGATCAAGATGTGAGAGCGTAATGCATATACTTTCTTAGTGCCTGAAGCTTGAAGTGTTTGGTAACCATTTCTGCATCATCATTTTAACATTTCTGCCCTCCCCAGGTTCTGAAGAGACAGGGTTACGATGCTGCTTGTGACATCTGGAGTCTGGGAGTTCTTCTCTACACCATGTTGTCAGGGTAGGTGCAGGGCTCGTCCTGTTCTAGCGCCTCTGATTGTTTCACTTGCTACATAGTCTAGTACCTGTTGATACAGAAATGACTATAGTTTTTGAATATTTAGTAGAGGAGTTGTTGATACAGAAATGACTATAGTTTTTGAATATTTAGTAGACGTAATTTGCCTTTCAGTCATAGCCTAAGAAGTAGAACATTCAGTGTATTTGTGTCTCTTAACTTAAGAGCCATGCACCGTGTGAAAGTTTTTACACTAAATTATATATGCAAATCCTTGCTGATGCAATGCTTGAACAGACTTTGTCATGTCCTCAACAGAGACTTATATCGGAACATTATTCCAAAAAGCAGTTACTCAAGCAACTGGATATGATTTTGAGAATGGTCAGACATTTCAAACAACATCCGTTTTTCATCAGAGGCACAAATCATATCCAGTTGCTTGAGTAACTACTTTTTGCCATACTGTAAATGCAGAAATGTTCGCGGTGGATTAATGTTCGCGGTTTTCGCGGCGGCCGCTTCACCGCGAATTTAAAACCACCGCGAATATTTTTCCATAACAGTAAGAGACTACAGTGCATGGTGCTACCGCGAAATTAAAACCACCGCGAAAAGTCCATTTTCCCGCTATTGCGAAATTAAATCCCCGCGAACTTCAATGCATTTACAGTATCTTATTATCTGTCTAACCTTCATTGACATAACATCCATTATTGTTTGTGTTTTTGTGCAGGAGGACACCGTTTGCCCACGGTCCCAACGACACGCCGTCAGACATCCTGGGCAGGATAGGGGAGGGCAGGTTTAGTCTGGAGGGGGGGAACTGGGACACTGTGTCTCCTCTTGCCAAGGTGAGAACATCAGTTCTGAACTGACCAGCCAGAATATATGTGTTTCGATATAGCATACACGCTTTAAAGGCACGCAGCAGCAACTTGTTATCTGCATCTACACAGCCGCGCCCTTTGGCATCACACCAGCTTAGCAAGTATGTGGTGCAGCAGCAGCTGATTATATTATAGTGGACGACTTGTCATACCTAAGTAACCTTTGCACATCTGTTTGAAGCTATCTGATGAGGTACCTATTTGATTGTAAGGAATTCTAATCAGTGATAGTTTCAGGAAAGAACGAATGACAGTTGTCACTCCTAACTAGTTAGATCTAATTCCAAGTGATGTCAAAACTGTATAATGAAGAGGCCACTACTGTGTTATTAAATGTTTGTTCGTTTGAGGAAATCGAGATGCTGATGTTCCAAAAGTGCGCTACTAAATGTACCCATCTGTACATACTAGTATACATGGATGTTTTTTACTGATTGATTGATTGATTATTGATTGGTTGATATAGGAAATAGTGCGGCTGATGCTCCATGTGGACCCCCACAAGCGCCCGACTGCATCTCAGGTCCTGAACCACCGCTGGATCTCCCAGAGGGAGACCCTCTCCTCCGACCACCTCAAGCTGTCGCACCAAGACATACGACAAGTCAAGGTCAGTTACCACCTGACTATGGCTGTTTGTCACCAAATTTGAATTGATTACTAATACAGGGCTGTCTCTACATCCTGAAACAGAAATTTGCTTATTGACAGTGAATAATTTCATCCCTTCCGCTAAAAAAATATCGGAAATTGACGAAAATTGAAAGTACATGGATTTTCGTAAGCTTAACGGCATCGGCTTCCAAATTAATAGCAATGAGCGGGATGGAAAAAAACAACCTGAGACAGCCCTTGGGCAGTGTTGATGATGATGTTAATCCATAGGATGTTGATTGACAGGTGCAAAAGCACGTTTTATCATATGAATGCAGTTCAGCACCAAGGAGAGAGCATGTTATTTTTCTTACTCCCACCTAGCACTGCCATCCTTGTTATAAAAGACTTGCTTTTGATACATATGTTATATGCTAGCCACACATACATGAACCTTATTCTGACTGTCCTATATTTACATGACTGTCCATTGAATGAGTCAACACTGTATTGCAGTATGTGCTGTTTGCAAACATGTAGATATGAAACATGACTGACTAGTTAACAGAGTGAAGAAGCTGAGCATAAGGAGTCAGAAAACAGCTGCTCTCAGATTAGCCAGGCATCTGCAGCTGTGCATGTTTTAGACTTTCTATACAGAAGAGAGAAAATAATTCCACAGGTCAGTAGTACTATTAGCTTGTTAGAAGTTTGGGCTTTGGCCAAAGTTACTTCAAGTTGTTTCTCTTCGCAAATGGTTCAGGTTACCAGGTTTGTTCTGTTCCTAGGAGAATACATGTAGCAGTTGTGTTAACGTTTTGAGTTTTTTGGTTTCTCATATTCAGGAAACTTGTTATGAAAATAGATATTTTAATTCAGGATAGATTGGAACTCTTCCACATGGTAAGAGTTGCTGCACTCAAATCACTGAGATAGTGTGAATAACAAGTCCTTGGTTAACAATGTTCTTGTACATGTGTAGTTGTACACAACCAGTGTTTTTCACCTACCAACATTTCAGTAAACTGTCATGTTTCTTAATACTTTAAAATGCTACAAGTGAAAAAAACTTGGTTGTGAGCTAACATCTTTACTAACCAGTGATTTTCCAAGCTGATACAACTATTCACAGAATGTTGTAGCAAGTTCTGAAACTCCATTTTGTTTTTCGCAGGGCGCGATGGCTGCCACCTACTCTGCCCTCAACACCTCCCCAAAGATGACCCTGGATCACATAGGAGCGTCCAAACTGGCGCAGAGAAGAGGCGTGAAGAAACTAGGCTCTACTGCGCTATAGGGCTGTCACCGCCACCGTCACCGCCGCATTCATCATGTTTCTGTTGTAGTTACGTACAACACTCTTCACTTAAAAAGCTGGAATTTGAAAAATTGAATGAACTTAATAGTCAAACTGGGCTCCCTGGCACAAAAGGACCGTCACCACCACTTGCATGTCCCTGTCATAGTACAATACTTTTTATTTTAGAAACAGTAATTTGTCAAATTTGATCAACATTGAAGTCAAACTGAGCTTTACCCCACTATGCGACCGTCACCACCAATTTCATAATTTTTTTTTTTTTCAAACTGTAACTGAAAAGCAATTTGGCGTGGTAGGTAAAAAACACTTGTTGGGATGAAGGTCTATTCAGATGATTCAAAGATGTGTTTTTCCCATCTTTTTGTCAGTATGTCATGCAAAGGGAGGTTTGGGAAGTTGCTTGTTAATTCAAGGTGGACTTGAAAAGCCTTTTCTCAATCAAATATTGCACAGCAGACCTAGATCTTAATACATTGACTTGTCACACTGCAAGAGAATATTAAGACTTTTAAAGCCTGTCTTTCGCTGTTCAGGAAAAAAAAAATCATACTAAAATGCAAATGGATATTCAACACTTTTGAAACAGGGAATTTTTTCTAAAAGACATCCTAAAAATGTTAGTGCCAAACAGTGGACTCGCTTTTCAAATATGGCATCTGACATAGGCTTGGTTCTAAAATCTTGATGCATTTTCAGAATCCGTGTATGGTGGTAAAATATTGAATGAACATATTGTATAGTTAACAACTGGTGCAAACGGTTAATCTCTATTGTTGATATCATTGCTTCTTAGAAAGACAAATTGTTGAACTCGGAATGCAGGCTGTTATTACTGAATGGCTTGATAGAAAGGGACGAGTGATTTAATGGTTTCAGATAGTGCAGATACTGCTTAAAGGTTGTTACATATCAGTTAGCCCTTAAGGTGGAGCAGGAGTAGAATAAGTTAACAATAGCTTTTTCTTCACTGATTTTGTTATCTTTACCAACCTACATGTATGTCTTTGAAGTATTTTTCTTTCCTTTAAGAAATTCAGCTTAGATTTGATAGTTGAAAGTACACATATTCTAAATAACAGTGTTTGAATTAAACATAGTGAAGCATTATACATGTGTAAGCCCTCAGCTGAAAGTAATGGCAATGTTCTTGCATTTGATATGAATCCCTTCTTTCTTATACAATTGACAATGCTGAAAAAACAAAGTTGCAACCAGAAAAGACTGTCTTTAACATTCAGTATTGTTAAATTGTTTGCTGATGTCATCAGGGAATTTATCACAATCCTTATCTGTCAAAAATCTTAACAATGAGGAACTTGAAATGGTTTTCAAAAGTCAAATTGGCATTAGGCTCTTCTGTTAAACAGTTAACTGTCAAAGTCGTCATTGAGACAGGAAAACTTTTCAAAGAATATGAAATATTTCATCAGTTTATTAGAATGTTGAAGAAACTTTCACAAATGTGGCGCTACAGAGTAACCATCCAAATGTGGTCTAAGATGATATAAAATTGTCATGACTAAGGCAGTATTTAGTGAACAAATAATCTGACATTCATTTTAATTTTTTTGTTTAAATCATTTATGTTCCAGCTACTAATAGAGTCTAATATGAATACTACTTCTTGTTAGAGTAAAGGTTTCGAGAAAAGTAAACTTCCACAAATGGTGGCGGAGTTCATCTTAGACTAATCTTTCACATTAAAGTAAAGGAATCCAGGTTGAGTTGATAAACTATTGGCATGATTTGTTTAAAAAAGTTACATGTATGTCCCAAATCCCCATTGTATATGCACTTTATAGTGTTTATGCCTAAAATCCTGTGACTAGTTTTTGTCTTAGCTGACAAAAGCTGAAAATATCATTTTGCTCAGAAATTTCTTGGAATAGGAAAGAGGGTTGACAATCATAGTGCACTTCTTTTTTTCACACAAACACATTTCTGTGTTTTCTCTCTTTACAAATTACATGTAGGTAGACAAGGGGGTATCATTCAGTAGTGCTCAAAGGGGTTGGGTGATTGGTACATTATATATATATAGTTAAATGTCAATTGTATACTATTTCCAAGTGAAAAAATATGGAATTATTTTTTGCTACTGTGTTAGTGTGAGAAGGTGTATATGTGATTGTATGTGCTAGTGTATGGACAGGTTAGTGTTTCCCTTTTATAGGCCAGAGCTGTTGGTATTATGAAATGAATTGCTGCCTTTATCAAATATAGGGAATTGAGAGCTGGCCACACCAAATCATTACCTTGGTTCTCTGTCGTTTCAAAGCAGAAAGTAAGGAAAAGGTCATGATAAAAACACAGACCTGGGGGAGAAAACTTGAATCTGATTATAGTGTTCTCTGACGATTCAAAGCAGAAAGTAAAGAAGAGAGCAAACTCTCCAAGAAGCTGTAAAGGCACTTAATTTCCCCTCATGTTTGTTTTCATACTGATCTTCAGTCTAGAATCAGCATTTACTTCAAATTTTGAGAACCAAGAAATTCAATTTGGTGTGGCCTTATCAAATATAGGGAATTGACAGATTGAATGCTCTACAACATATATATATATCATGGTATCTTGTAACAAAGGTATTTCTAAAAAAAATGAGAAAAAAAGCTTATATTGGTCAGTTACTGTAATGGTATACAAAAGCATTACCTACATGTACACTTCGTTAGAGTCAAGTTTCTGATTTTTCACAGCATAATTGGGAACTTTATACATGTAACTTGTCTACAAGGCATATTAGAAAGCTGGTACTATGTTATAGTTTGTATATGTGTGTGGTCTAATGGTCTAATGCTGTTACATACTGTGTTGCAGGCACATTCTTGAATTCGTTTTGTATCGTCATAAGGCCATACCAATTTAGGTCCTTGGTTCTCGCACACATTTTTATCAAAGTACGAATTTAGCAAGAGGATAGGATGAAAACAGGGCTGGGAAGAGAACTTAAATCTGACTCCTCTCTTCATATTAATCTGCCAATTCAGCATATCTTTTTGAAATATGGGAACCAACGGATTAAATTGGTGTGGCCTGCGTGTAACTGTAACCCAAATTATCGTCTGAACCGTGTATTTGGAACCTGTACGCATATCTGATGTCTGATGTAGTCTGCTTTTCTTGCAACTTGCGCTGCTTTGTTTAATGTTGTTGTTACTCTACCACGTGATTGTTATAATAAAAAAAGGAGAGGGGTTCTTTCATATTAGTATCTAGATGGTTGTTCGGTATAATCTATTCAAATAAAGTACAGTGGTAGGTACAAAGAAAATAAAGGGGGTTGCATAATATACCAGAGGCTGCTTGTGTTTTTATTTGTTCATGGCATTGTGCAATTGTTCTTTAGCATAATATGCCATATAAGGTGCACCTGTGTAACGTTGACATAATATAGTTTGCCATGCTCAATGGTCTAACTTTCCAGATATATGTGAATTTGTATATTGTACAGCCTGAAACTAACTAAAGGTATAAAAGCCCCAGGTTACTGAAGTGATAACTGCAGCTAACTCTTCTCTAGACTCTTCTTTTTAAGCAGTACCAACAGTAATATATATCACAGCCCTTAAGAAATGGACATACAAAAATCGCTTTTAGAAAATGCACACTCCACCACCCCCAAAAACCTGAAAGACTTGGCTCGTCGTTACAAAAAATGGCAGCAAAATACCTTCGTCTTTATACTTATCAATAAGCAGTATCCACTACATGTAAGTGAACATGGTGAAAAAAGCCCTTTTTCAAGCAGTCTGGTTTAGTTATTAATGACACATGATATTTTCAATTTGTAGTCTTATCTCTTTAAATATCATTCTCTTGTCTGCTTTGCATTGCAGATTGCAGCCTTTCAGACACAACATTTTCTCTTCAAAAGAGAAATGAATTCTCTTGTCAAACAGTGAACAATGATATGGATTTTCACACAAATTTATTGTAGTTGTAGAACATACCTTACTCATACTTGTCTAGGTCTGTACAAGATTAAAGTAGGAAGAAACTCATGATAGACCAGAATATGTCAACCCATATATATAATAATATATACACATAAGGTAAACTACACTTTTCTGTATTGTAGACATCGCATATATACCTGTGTTACTTCAGAATCCATGTATTTTAATTGCATCCCTTAAACTTTGCTGTCCAGTGTGACAATTGGATTATCTATTCCCCAGACTTCTTTAGATGCATTTAAACTCTTCACGGAGTTGTCACAGTCATACTCCAGTACTGGTGTACCGCTATACCGGGGTGTTCCCACGCGGTATGCACTGGCATTGTTCTTCTTCATACTACAGGAAGGTGAGAAGATGGAATGATAAGTAATACCACTGGTTGTATATTCTTTTACGTTTTTTTTAAAGATGGAACTTAAAAGTTTAATCTTGATAAGGTAATGTGATGCAAACTTAATGTATAGCATATCATATGTATAATATGTGTTTTTTTGCCAAGTTTAGATGATCTTCATAAGTCAAAGGTACTAAATTAAATGTAATGAGAACTTACCCAGAGAGGAAGAGGATAATGAATGAAGACAATATG